>NC_056454.1:32433009-32723009 GCF_018296145.1 Oncorhynchus tshawytscha
CGAGACATATACAGTGGGGCAAAAAAGTTTTTAGTCAGCCACCAATTGTGCAAGTTCTCCCACTTAAAAATATGAGAGAGGCCTGTAATTTTCATCATAGGTACACTTCAACTATGACAGACAAAATGAGAAAATAAAATCCAGAAAATCACATTGTAGGATTTTTAATGAATTTATTTGCAAATAATGGTGGAAAATAAGTATTTGGTCACCTACAAACAAGCAAGATTTCTGGCTCTCACAGACCTGTAACTTCTTCTTTAAGAGGCTCCTCTGTCCTCCACTCATTACCTGTATTAATGACACCTGTTTGAACTTGTTATCAGTATAAAAGACACCTGTCCACAACCTCAAACAGTCACACTCCAAACTCCACTATGGCCAAGACCAAAGAGCTGTCAAAGGACACCAGAAACAAAATTGTAGACCTGCACCAGGCTTGGAAGACTGAATCTGCAATAGGTAAGCAGCTTGGTTTGAAGAAATCAACTGTGGGAGCAATTATTAGGAAATGGAAGACATAAAAGACCACTGATAATCTCCCTCGATCTGGGGCTCCACGCAAGACCTCACCCCATGGGGTCAAAATGATCACAAGAACGGTGAGCAAAAATCCCAGAACCACACGGGGGGACCTAGTGAATGACCTGCAGAGAGCTGGGACCAAAGTAACAAAGCCTACCATCAGTAACACACTACGCCTCCAGGGACTCAAATCCTGCAGTGCCAGCCAGACGTGTCCCCCTGCTTAAGCCAGTACATGTCCAGGCTCGTCTGAAGTTTGCTAGAGAGCATTTGGATGATGCTTCTACACCTGCATTGCTTGCTGTTTGGGGTTTTAGGCTGGGTTTCTGTACAGCACTTTGAGATATCAGCTGATGTACGAAGGGCTATATAAATACATTTGATTTGATCCAGAAGAAGATTGGGAGAATGTCATATGGTCAGATGAAACCAAAATAGAACTTGTTGGTAAAAACTCAACTCGTCGTGTTTGGAGGACAAAGAATGCTGAGTTGCATCCAAAGAACACCATACCTACTGTGAAGCATGGGGGTGGAAACATCATGCGTTGGGGCTGTTTTTCTGCAAAGGGACCAGGACGACTGATCCGTGTAAAGGAAAGAATGAATGGGGCCATGTATCGTGAGATTTTGAGTGAAAACCTCCTTCCATCAGCAAGGGCATTGAAGATGAAACGTGGCTGGGTCTTTCAGCATGACAATGATCCCAAACACACCGCCCGGGCAACGAAGGAGTGGCTTCGTGAGAAGCATTTCAAGGTCCTGGAGTGGCCTAGCCAGTCTTCAGATCTCAACCCCTTAGAAAATCTTTGGAGGGAGTTGAAAGTCTGAGTTGCCCAGCAACAGCCCCAAAACATCACTGCTCTAGAGGAGATCTGCATGGAGGAATGGGCCAAAATACCAGCAATAGTGTGTGAAAACTTTGTGAAGACTTACAGGAAAACGTTTGACATCTGTCATTGCCAACAAAGGGTATATAACAAAGTATTGAGATAAACTTTTGTTATTGACCAAATACTTATTTTCCACCATAATTTGCAAAGAAATTAATTTAAAAATCCTACAATGTGATTTTCTGGACTTTTTTCCCTCATTTTGTCTGTCATGGTTGAAGTGTACCTATGACGAAAATTACAGGCCTCTCTCATCTTTTTAAGTGGGAGAACTTGCACAATTGGTGGCTGACTAAATACTTTTTTGCCCCACTGTATGCACACACACACACACACACACACACACTGACTGGCTGACTGGTGTGACTGGCTGACTGTGTGACTGGCTGACTGTGTGACTGGCTGACTTGTGTCACTGGCTGACTGTGTGACTGGCTGACTTGTGTGACTGGCTGGCTGGTGTGACTGGTGTGACTGGCTGACTGTGTGACTGGCTGGCTGGTGTGACTGGCTGACTTCTGTGACTGGCTGACTGGCTGACTTCTGTGACTGGCTGACTGTGTGACTGGCTGACTGTGTGACTGGCTGGCTGTGTGACTGGCTGGCTGGTGTGACTGGCTGACTGGTGTGACTGGCTGGCTGTGTGACTGGCTGACTGTTTGACTGGCCTGACTGTGTGACTGGCTGGATGTGTGACTTGTGTGACTGGCTGACTTGTGTGACTGGCTGACTGTGTGACTGGCTGACTGTGTGACTGGCTGACTTGTGTGACTGGCTGACTTGTGTGACTGGCTGACTGGTGTGACTAACTGGCTGTGTGACTGGCTGACTGTGTGACTAGCTGACTGGCTGACTGTGTGACTGGCTGATTTGTGTGACTGGCTGACGACTGGTGTGACTGGCTGACTGTGTGACTGGCTGACTGTGTGACTGGCTGACTGTGTGACTGGCTGATTTGTGTCACTGGCTGACTGTGTGACTGGCTGGCTGTGTGACTGGCTGGCTGTGTGACTGGCTGACTGTGTGACTGGCTGACTGTGTGACTGGCTGACTGTGTGACTGGCTGGCTGTGTGACTGGCTGGCTGTGTGACTGGCCGACTGGTGTGACTGGCTGACTGTGTGACTGGCTGGCTGTGTGACTGGCTGGCTGGTGTGACTGGCTGCTGTGTGTGACTGGCTGACTGTGTGACTGGCTGACTTCTGTGTGTGACTGGCTGACTGTGTGACTGGCTGACTGTGTGACTGGCTGACTTTTCTGTGACTGGCTGACTGTGTGACTGGCTGACTGTGTGACTGGCTGACTGCTGTGTGACTGGCTGGCTGGTGTGACTGGCTGACTGGTGTGACTGGCTGGCTGTGTGACTGGCTGACTGTTTGACTGCCTGACTGTGTGACTGGCTGGCTGTGTGACTTGTGTGACTGGCTGCCTGTGTGACTGGCTGACTGGTGTGATGTGCTGGCTGTGTGACTGGCTGACTGGTGTGACTGGCTGGCTGTGTGACTGGCTGACTGTAACTGGCTGACTGTGTAACTGGCTGACTGTGTGACTGGCTGGCTGTGTGACTGGCTGACTGTGTGACTGGCTGGCTGTGTGACTGGCTGGCTGTGTGACTGGCTGGCTGTGTGACTGGCTGACTGTGTGACTGGCTGACTGTGTGACTGGGCAGGGAAGTCTACCTGTGAGTGATACAAACATATTGTTTTAATGTACTGTCATAATGTTCAGACAAATAGTTAGAGAGGACTTCATCATTTCCATGCTGTCTGTCTATCCGGGAGAAGTTCTGACTAATGTTTGTTATTGGGCCATTTCCCATGAATACAAGCAGGAAATGGAAATTATTCAATTATGACTCAGACAAACAAACAGCCATGAGTTTATTTATAGTCTGACTTCTATTTAAATGTTTTAGTTTGATTTGAACGATGTCTGGGACACATCTGGAAAACGACGCTTGAAAAATCTATTTCCAGATGGGAAGTCAGAACACATATACCAGTTGAGGTTGGAAATGTTCCACTATCATATCTAGACCCAGTGCCCCATGTCCTCCTCCATGTCCTCCTACATGTCCTCCTTCATGTCCTCATCCATGTCCTCCTCCATGTCCTCCCTGTTTCCTTCATGAATAAAAGATATGCTGGGGCGTTCATATGTACTATGTTCATGGTTACGGTGGCTTAACTGAACTGAACTGTTGTCGAGGACAGGATGGAACCTCTGTGACCAGAGTCATAGATGGCGTCATTACTGTGTAGGGAATTGTCTGGTTGGGGATGCTGTGCATCATTGCCCCCTAGTGGTTCGAGTTGCTACTGACTGAGACGATGGTCTCGTTCTCTCAGTCCTCTTTCCTCTATTCCTCGCCTCCCTCTCAAAGCTTATTGGAGGTCCTAGGGAGGGATGTTGGATCCTCCTTGTATACAGTTGGACAATAATATAATCTTCTTCTCCTCCTCCCCAGTTTAGTTTCTCCTTCGTGGAGACGCAGACAGTGTGGGCTGTGAGGCTCCGCCCCCGCTCTCAGAGCAGCTGGTCTGATGACATCGCTGAGGACAATGGAGAGTATGACTCTAAGAACGCGCCCATCATCTCCTCCGAGGGGGCCTACCCCTGGAACGTAGACGGAGACCTACTGGAGGTGCCCTCAGAGCTGCTCATCAGGTACAGCTCCTGTTCTTGACCTGAGACCCCCCATGATCCTAGATCAGCAGCCCTACTCTGAGACGCTGTGTGAACACTGGCCGATGTAGTAGGTATAACTCTATCCTTTAGCTGGTCTAAAGCCCCATAGCAACTACACTGTCAAATAGACCTTCAACCTGGATACAAACCCTGTCTCAAATAACATGTTACCAAGGCAATGACCTACCGCTGCTCACTAAGTATTGCCCTGTACTGTAATCTCATGGTCATATTACTCTGGGTTTAATTTACACTTCTCAAAGACAGTTCTTAGAGGTCATGTACAGTGTAATTTAACCATTAGCCTTTTTTCGATCATATATTTAAATTTAAAACCGGTATTGAAGAATTGCTTCACTGAAGTAGTAGTACTGTTATGTCAGTCAGATATGAGACATTTAAAACCTCTGTAACTGATTCATTTGTTTCACCACCAGGTTACATCCTCAACTCCTGACCCTGTTTGTTTTACCACCAGGTTACATCCTCAACTCCTGACCCTGTTTGTTTCACCACCAGGTTACATCCTCAACTCCTGACCCTGTTTGTTTCACCACCAGGTTACACCCTCAACTCCTGACCCTGTTTGTTTCACCACCAGGTTACATCCTCAACTCCTGACCCTGTTTGGAGTGTACATCGAGGAGGCAGAGGAGGCACACATCAAGTGCAGCTGCATTTAACACTGTATGTAGAGCGGAATCGATACCTTTTAAATCTGTCTAAAGGGTGGATGAGTCTATACACATACCAACCTCCACTGGCATTGCCACAGAATGTAACATACAGTCTTTCCTACTGTGCTTTACAAGAAACTGTCTTCAGTGTATAGACTGTCTAGTTTAAACTATCTACAAGAGAGGAGCTTTTACACACAACCTAAAACTATGTATGTCGGGGTTGTCGATACGTTTGCACTATCACCGAATGTCACCTACAGGCTTTACTACTGTACATCTTTGAATGTTAGATGTCAAATAACCAAATGGAGGACAGACAGGCACATTAAATAGAAAAGGTTGATTTATATTAAAGCAAAGACAACATAATAATACATTCCAGTGCACGATTACATCAATTATCAGACCAAAGTGAAATGTGTTGACAAACAAAATGTTATCTGTCCATTTTTACACACCACACACGTATTTATTAAAAATAAAAAATAATTTCAATTTATAGAAATGTGGAATGTGCCCCCTTTATTTTTGTCAAAACGGACAAGTTGGTCATGAAAGGTTGACTCCCTGAAAATTCAAGCAGTAAAAACATGTTACTCTCCCGCATGCAGCCTACCATCTCTCCAAAAGCTGAATGTTCCAACCCCTTACAGCTACAGTAAAAACATGTTACTCTCCCGCATGCAGCCTACCATCTCTCCAAAAGCTGAATGTTCCAACCCCTTACAGCTACAGTAAGAACACAGAATCCATTGAATCCATAGGGATGAAAATGTTCCAAAAGGTAAGGCCAGTGTTCCGTGTGTTCCATTTGAGGAACGTTTGCCTATTGAACAAGACCATGGAATGTTCAGCTTCATATCCTGAGTTCTTGGTGGAGAATAAAAACAGGAATGATAGGCCTGAGTCATTTCTGAAGAACAAGCTCTTTCATTTTTCATTTCTGACTGTGTTGGAAACTTCTGCTGTCATGGTGTAGGAGTTGCTGGTGTATGAGTTGCTGTCATACGCACACACTAAAATGCATACACGCAAACGCACGTATGCACACACACACACACACACACACACAGGGTGCTGTCCCCTTGAGGAGTGGTATGTGTCATTCAGTGAGTGAGTCCGTGAACAGACGCCTTTTTTCACTGATGACACTTCCCTGACCTCCTCATCCTTCTGTTACCTTCAGTTCTATATTATAACAATTAAACCTTCTGTCCCATTCACTCCATAAGCTGGTGAGCAAAAATACAAATTGAAGAATAAACACCTGGGCAGGTACTGGTCTGCTACACTGGACACGTAACTTTTGCAGAGTGTGAAATGCTCCTATTCATTTCTATGAAACATGGGTTTAGGCTGTACGGCTCGGCAGAGGCTTTCGCTGGGTCTCACAGATCAACCAGAACAAATGTTCCTTCTTTCAATCTGAATGGTTTGTCACTAGTGACACTAGTTTCACAATAAATGTGTGACTTTATGGCAGTTTGAGGCTGTTTCCCCTCCCTACCCATAGCATGAAGATACAAAAGGAAATGTTGTTTAAAAAGGATGCGAAAGAAAGGTCCTCTTGATATATCTATATACACAGTATATACACACCTAATGAGGATAGATTTGGCATATAGATGTGTATATATCATTGTATACAAATAGACCTCCTATCCATAGAGAAAAGCTTCAGCGGTGCATTCATACATTCTTTGTACAGCAGACACAATAAATATGCGCGACCGAATCCAAGTAGTCAGGTATGGGAGAATGTTTTGCAACGTAAAATAAAAACAGGAATGATAGGCCTGTTCTTGTGAGGTCACATAGTCCATGTTCTAATGTACATTCCACGTACGCAGTCCAATGTCCTATACTCTCACTGCAACAAGCCCAGAGGTAAAGTGCAAAGGTTTTTCCTCTTGCATGTTTTAGAGAAATTACAGCATTTTGTTGATTCCTAGATTTTGAGCCACAAATGTTTGAATTGTCCTGCAGTTCTTTCCCTTGGGTTTGGATGATCTCAATCAAAATGGGCCTTTTTAGTAGAGAAGCTGTTCCCCAGCAGTTAGTTCATGTTGTCGTATAGAACCATTCTGTATTAGTACACTCTTAGGATATACTCTCAGTCTTCTCACTCTTTGGTACATAGTCCCAGCTATCCCTCCTGATCTCCTTCTTAAACTGCCTCTTGAAGAAACCAGCCTGGGAATGAAAGAACAAGGTTCAGTTTCAGATGAGAAGGAGAAGGAGAGGGAAAAGAATGCAGTGTGTTTGTATGCTGTTTTGTGTGTAGTGTAAAAGATGAAGGTGTCGTACTGACCTTCCAGAGGGCGAAGATGAGCAGGGCCAGGATCAGGAGTCCCACCAGTAGACTCCCTACAATGATGAACCCCTCCACTGCTGCCTGAGGCTTCTGGTTGAAGTGGGCCTCCAACACAACCTGAAACATCAGAATTAAATAAAACGTTATTACCGTGCACTAGTATTACATTGTACATCTATGACCTGGAACATCAGACAAGGTTGGAAATGTCCCGTCATTTCCACCGCTGTCCTAACATGGACACTACATTCCAGCGTTTTATAAGAGTAAGGCACTCAGAGGTTGCATAGGCAATTTCCTGACACTTCTTAACCCTACCAGGACATTTGTATTTGTATTTATTATGGATCCCCATTCACGTCTGCCAAGCTACTCTTCCTGGGGTCCAGCAAAATGAAGGCAGTTATACCATTTAAAAAAACATTACAATACATTCACAACAGATTTCAAAACACATTAAGTGTGTGCACTCAGGCCTCTACTACCACATATCTACAATACAAAATCTGTGTGTGTGTATAGTGTGTATGTTATCGCGTGTTTGTATACTTGTGCCTGTGTTGTGTTGCTTCACAGTCCCCGGTGTTCCATAAGATGTATTTTTATCTGTTTTTTAAATCTAATTTTACTGCTTGTGCACGAGTTGCTTGATGTGGTTTAGAGCTCTATATAGTACTGTGAGCCTCCCATAGTCTGTTCTGGACTTGGACTTATGCATGGATGTCAATACCTCTCACAAATACAAGTAGTGATGAAGTCAATCTCTCCTCCACTTTGAGCCAGGAGAGATTGACATGTATATTGTTAATGTTAGCTCTCTGTATTTATTTATTTAGTTGATTTATTTCACCTTTATTTAACCAGGTAGGCTAGTTGAGAACAAGTTCTCATTTACAATTGCGACCTGGCCAAGATAAAGCAAAGCAGTTCGACACATACAACAACACAGAGTTACACATGGAATAAAACAAACATACAGTCAATAATACAGTAGAAAAACAAGTCTATATACAATGTGAGAAAATGAGGTGAGATAAGGGAGGTAAAGGCAATAAATAGGCCATGGTGGCAAAGTAAATACAATATAGCAAGTAAAACACTGGAATGGTAGATTTACAGTGGAAGAATGTGAGAATGTGCAAAGTAGAAATAAAAATAATGGGGTGCAAAGGCGCAAAATAAATAAATACAGTAGGGAAAGAGGTAGATGTTTGGGCTAAACTATAGATGGGCTATGTACAGGTGCAGTAATCTGTGAGCTGCTCTGACAGCTGGTGCTTAAAGCTAGTGAGGGAGATAAGCGTTTCCAGTTTCAGAGATTTTTGTAGTTCTTTCCAGCAGCAGAGAACTGGAAGGAGAGGCGGCCAAAGGAAGAATTGGTTGGTTTTGGGGGTGACCAGAGAGATATACCTGCTGGAGCGCGTGCTACAGGTGGGTGCTGCTATGGTGACCAGCGAGCTGAGATAAGGGGGGACTTTTTGTAGATGACCTGGAGCCAGTGGGTTTGGCGACGAGTATGAAGCGAGGGCCAGCCAACAAGAGAGTACAGGTCGCAGTGGTGGGTATTTTTTATTTATTTTACCTTTATTTAACCAGGCAAGTCAGTTAAGAACAAATTCTTATTTTCAGGGGCAGAATGACAGATTTGTACCTTGTCAGCTCGGGGGTTTGAATTTACAACCTTCCGGTTACTAGTCCAACGCTCTAACCACTAGGCTACCCTGCCGCCCCAGGGGCTTTGGTGACAAAACGGATGGTACTGTGATAGACTGCATCCAATTGATTGAGTAGGGTATTGGAGGCTATTTTGTAAATGACATGTATACATCCAAGGGCCAGCCATACTGCCCTGTTCAATTTTCCTAAGTCCCTCTTTGTGGCACCTGACCAGACGACTGAACAGTAGTCCTGTTTCGACAGTACTAGGGCCTGTAGGACCTGCCTTCTTGATAGTGTTAAGAAGGCAGAGCAGTGCTTTATTATGGACAGACTTCTCCCCATTTTAGCTACTGTTGTATCAATACGTTTTGACCATGACAGTTTACAATCCAGGGTTACTCCAAGCAGTTTAGTAGTCACCTCAACTTGCTCCCCATTTCCACATTATTCATTACAAGATTTAGTTGAGGTTTAGGGTTTAGTGAATGATTTGTCGCAAGTAGAATGCTTTTAGTTATATAGGACTAACTTATTCCTTGTCACCCACTCTGAAACTGACTGCAGCTCTTTGTTAAGTGTTGCAGTCATTCCAGTCACTGTAGTAGCTGACGTGTATAGTGTTGAGTCATCCTCACACATATACACATGCTTTACTCAAAGCTGATTGGTCGGCTATTTGAGCCAGTAAAGGGGGCTTTACTATTCTTAGGTAGCGGAATGACTTTTGCTTCCCTCCAGGCTTGAGAGCACACACTTTCTAGTAGGCTTAAATTGTAGGCTTAAATTGAAGATATGGCAAAAAGGAGTGGCAATATCGTCCGCTATTATCCTCAGTAATTTCCCATCCAAGTTGTCAGACCCCGGTGGCTTGTCATTGTTGATAGAAAACAATATTTTTTTCACTCACTTTACAGAAATCAAAATTGCAATGCTTGTCTTTCATAATTTGGTCAGATATACTTGGATGTGTAGTGTCAGAGTTTGTTGCTGGCATGTCATGTTTTTACTATCATTCTTTATATCGTTTATCTTTGTTTCATAGTATAGTTTCTCATTTTTATTCAGTTTAGTCGCATGATTTCTCAATTTGCAGTACGTTTGCCAATCGGTTGTGCTGCCAAACCTATTTGCCAAACCTTTTGCCTCATCCCTCTCAAACGTACAATTTTTCAATTCCTCATCAATCCAAGCGGATATAACAGTTTTTACTAGAGTAAGCAATTTTAGTAACTGGAATAAACAATTTCATAAATGTGTCAAGTGCATGGACACGGACTTGACATGGACTTGAGTGATCTCCATTGTGGAACAGTGACATGCTATCCTCCAAAAGATTACTGTATAAGGCCAATGTATCACTACTGTATAGGCCTATCATTTCTTACCTGAGCAATAGGGGTCTGCTGTAATAGGATGGTGTGAGGGTCCTCCCTTGGTGATGTGATGATGCCAGTACTCTCTATCAGCATCACTCCATGACGACCCTGAGGAGAGAGAGGGGGGTTGATGACATTGGAACACTTTAATATCCTCAATGAAGAAATTATAATTTGTGTTGTCATTTCAAGAGATTTGAAAGTGTAGCATTAGTGAAGTGTTTACCGGTGTGAGCTGTAGAACAGTGGGGTTGAGCTTCACTTCCATCTGAATGGTGGCTTCTTTCCCAATGTCCATGTCTCCTAGTCTACACACCAGAGTCAGGCACAGGTCGTCTCCGTGAGCACAGAACTATGGGGAGAAACAGCACTATTGTGATTTCATTTTAAAACATCAACATCAGTGGAATAGTGATAGCACTGCTACATAATAAGGTTAGGGCCAATTCCATTTAAACTCAGGAAGTAAACAAAAATGTAAATGTTCCTCATTGAAAAGATGAGAGACATTAGAATTCCAATTAATGTACTTCCTGAAATGACTGCATCAATATGGAATTGACCCCAACACTGCTACATACTATAACTATATACATTATAGGAGTAGGAGAGGGAGGTATCTACCATTTTGCGTTTGCTAGTTTTGGAGAAGAAGAAGACCAGTTCCTTGATTAAAGACGACCGTGGCACCTCACAATCATCTTCTACTGTGATGGAGCCGTTTTTAATGGAACATTCTCCAAGAGAGGTCTAACAGATGAGGAAAGAAAATAAGTTCGATATTGGTGATTATAAACTGGGTGGTTCGAGCCCTGAATGCTGATTAGCTGAAAGCCGTGGTATATTTAAGCAATATGGCCCGAAGGGGTGTGGTATATGGCCAATATACCATGGCTAAGGGCTGTTCTGGACACAGCCCTTAGCCGTGGTATATTGGCCATATATCACAAACCCCCGAGGTGCCTTATTGCTATTATAAACTCTTTATCAACGTAATTAGAGCAGTAAAAATAAATGTTTTGTCATACCCGTGGTATACGGTCTGATATACCATGGCTGTCAGCCAATCCGCATTCAGGGCTCGAACCACCGAGTTTATAATAGACCATATACCATTGGTATGACAGAAATGTTCTATTTACTGCTCTAATTACGTTGGTAACCAGTTTATAATAGAAATAAGGCACCTCGGGTTTGTGGTATATGGCCAATATACCACAGCTAAGGGTGGAATTTTTCATCAATCAATCATACTCTTACCTGAAAATCTGCAATGTGGAGTAATCTGTATGGATATGGTGATAGTATCTTGGGAATATCAATCTCAACTTCCGTGTTGAGAGATTTGCTTGGACCGATATTGACAACCTGCCAAGGCACACCGATACAATATGTCAGTATAAACCCAGGCAGTCAGTCATTCAAATACTCAAACAAGGCTGTAATGATCACATCAGTTTCTGTTAGAAAACAATGTTATATTGTATTCCTATGGTACATACCTTGTAAGTGTAGTTGAATGTCTCTGTGTAGCAATCAACTGGAGTAGGCTCCTGGTCACCAAATACAAAGGATGTTGGAGTCACAAACCTGCAAGAGAGATCAGTAATTACCTTATGAAGTACAATAAGACATGTTTATATATACTGTCAATGAAGAGCGAGGAACTGGCTTTGTTACTGTAAATAAATGTCTTACCCATGGACACTGACATCCACGCCATATCTCAACGGTAACATCAGAGTGGCTGAGTTGTCATGCAGAAGATCCTCATTTTCAGAATTGTCTCTGGAAAAGACCATGTCAGAAAAAAACAAGAAATTATCTATTTAGATTCCATTTCATATTAATCAATTTGATATATTGAAAACAAAACATTTAAGCACAGCCAATGCCATTATACTGTTAAAGGAATTCAACTCAAAGTTCCAAACATCAGACGTTGCAGAACTTCACATTGCTACTGTTTCTCAGAGTGAGAGGCCAAAGCATACCTTCAAGCATTACATGACACTTGAAGATGGTTTTCAGAGGTGTCATGCCCATACGGGCACAAGGGCATGTGCCCCCTCAGATTTGTCCTGTTTTTAAAATGTGCAGATGTTAATGTAACGACTAAGCTTCATAATTATTGCTAAAAGGATATGTCAGTGGTATTTTGTGGAGATGGCACACTGACTGGACCAGGCAAAGCCCCCCAGTAAGTGCTTCCTACCAAGGTGCACTATCGAGCAAAGATATGTATGCAGACCGTATTGCCAGTGGAAGAGGAGAGAGAGTAGTGGAGAGGGTAGCAAGTTTTAAGTTCCTCGGCATACACATCACAGACAAACTGAATTGGTCCACTCACACAGACAGCATCGTGAAGAAGGCGCAGCAGCGCCTCTTCAACCTCAGGAGGCTGAAGAAATTCGGCTTGTCACCAAAAGCACTCACAAACTTCTACAGATGCATAATCGAGAGCATCCTGGCGGGCTGTATCACCGCCTGGTACGGCAACTGCTCCGCCCTCAACCGTAAGGCTCTCCAGAGGTAAATGAGGTCTGCACAATGCATCACCGGGGGCAAACTACCTGCCCTCCAGGACACCTACAGCACCTGATGTCACAGGAAGGCCAAAAAGATCATCAAGGACATCAACCACCCGAGCCACTGCCTGTTCACCCCGCTATCATCCAGAAGGAGAGGTCAGTACAGGTGCATCAAAGCAGGGACCGAGAGACTGAAAAACAGCTTATATCTCAAGGCCATCAGACTGTTAAACAGCCACCACTAACATTGAGTGGCTGCTGCCAACACACTGACACTGACTCAACTCAGCCACTTTAATAATGGGAATTGATGGGAAATTATGTAAATATATCACTAGCCACTTTAAACAATGCTACCTTATATAATGTTTACATACCCTACATTATTCATCTCATATGCATACGTATATACTGTACTCTATGTCATCGACTGCATCCTTATGTAATACATGTATCACTAGCCACTTTAACTATGCCACTTTGTTTACATACTCATCTCATATGTATATACTGTACTCGATATCAGCTACTGTATCTTGCCTATGCTGCTCTGTACCATCACTCATTCATATATCCTTATGTACATATTCTTTATCCCCTTACACTGTGTATAAGACAGTAGTTTTGGAATTGTTAGTTAGATTACTTGTTGGTTATTACTGCATTGTCGGAACTAGAAGCACAAGCATTTCGCTACACTCGCATTAACATCTGCTAACCATGTGTATGTGACAAATAAAATAAGATTTGATTTGATTAGATTTGAGAGAGAGTCACACACAGTGTTTGATTTGATTTAAGCTGCCGGTGATGGGCAGGACTCGCAGGAGGTGTTTGTAAATTAATTTGATCAAGCTATGTAGGATATTGATTCCTTCTTGATGAATAAATAAATACTAAATAAATAATAACACAAAAATGTCCCAACCTCATAACTAGCTACCAATCAAGTTAGAGTAGCTAGTCTATCTTAGCTGACATGCCTGCTGGCAAGGTTGCTAGACTAGAAAATAATACAATTGCTTTGTTAATGATTGGCTACTATGTACCAATGTAGCAGTTGTACTAAACCCCTGCGGCATAAAGGTTCTTAAATAATCAATGTGCCTCATTAATTAAAATTACAATTGAACAGGGAAAGAAGTATGCTTCGATAACGTATGCAGAAAAATATACATCTTTTTTACATCGACCTAGGCATAACGATCATGGCTCTAGAAAGCTGTTCCAGCTGTTAGAAAAATGTGACATTCTCTGAACAAAACTCTGAGCAAGGAATGTCTCCAGTTAAGTGTTACCAGATATGAACATGGAGTGTTCTGAAACTGTCAAACATTACAAAGCTTTTCTTTACCCAAACGACAAAACAGGGGCCACCGGATATACTTCTCAACTACACAACAATGTAACAACTACAGGAGGAAACCAAGAGAGGGAACCTGCAGCACCCTCTGATTTGAATAATTCAGGTCACTGGGTCTGTGTTTCCTGTTTCCCCTAGCAACAGAACAAACACATGCACTGCGTGTACAAAACATTAGCTGAAATTGGCTGAATGTGGTGGACCATTCTTGATACACACAGGAAACTGTTGAGCATGAAAAACCCAATGGCACCTACTACCATACCTCATTCAAAGACAGCTTTCACCTGGATTCATCTGGTCAGTCTATGTAATGGAAAGAACGGGTGTTCCTAATGTTTTGTCCACTCAGTGTCACATTGGGCTGTTTTACGATCCGTCTGTTTGGTTTGATAAGGTTGACAAGACGTCACCGATGGTGTAACAGGACGTCAGTTTAAAAAAACGTGCCAATCGATTGTTTCATGTATTTTGGAGAACGATTGCGTTCGTGGGTTAGAGGATCTGTGCTAAGATCAGAAGTGGTGTAAGGTTATGACAAAGACCTAGGGTCAAAACATTGCACTCAATAACACTGCAGGCGCATTCAGTGTGTGGGCATCCATCTTTCCTTTATGGGTCTGTACTTACCCAAAAGTGTTGATGGATATGCTAATGTCACCAGCACTGCTACTCTGGTTTACATCCAACAGAAAGCTGATGTTCACCTGCAGAAAATACAGAAATTCTGATTAGATAGCAAGTAAGATATTACCCTCTTAAACAGCAGTTTATAAAACGCTGCCTTTAAAACAGCAGCAGCATTGGCAGCAAACAGAAGATATGGGTCTGGATACCCACTGGGCACACACTGGTTGAATCATCATTGTTTCCACGCCATTTCAGTAAATTTACGTTGAACCAACAAGGAATAGACATTGAACAGGGCAATCTGATTTTTTGTGTGAATGTAACTGTAATCAGTTAGTTACATTACCAGCAAAAATATCGTAATCAGATTACAGAAAAACTAGTTGATTGCTTCTTGGATTACTTTTAAATTCAGAAAGGATGTTTGAAAAAAATACATTAAGACACCTTTCTGTTTTTCTCAATGACATTCAATTCAGATTTAAAAAAGGTGCAATAAAACTTGTTTTAGCTCCTGATCGAGAGACCACTATGATGACACACTAAATGCATTTGATGGGTCCTTTTTGTCTTCTTCTAATGCATTTTAAGGGAAGGTAATCCAAAAGTAACTCAACGTAATCAGATTACGTTACTGAGTTCGTGTCATCCAAAAGTTATGTTACTTGTTACAATTTTAGACAGGTAACTAGTAACTGTAATGGATTACATTAAGAAAGTAACCTGCCCATCCATGACGTTGAATTTATGTCTGTGCCCAGTGGGGTAATTAGTTAAGTATCCAGACCCAGATTAATAGAGTAAAATTGGAGTAACATGGAAGTAAAGTTTGAGTAATTCTGGAGTAACCTTAGAGTAATATTAGAGTAACAGAGTATGGTTGGAATAATGTTAGAGTAGCATTATAGTAAGGCTGGAGTCACATTAGAGTAAGGTCGGAGTAACATTAGAGTAAGACTGGAGTGACAGGGTAAGGCTGGAGTGACAGAGTGAGGCTGAAGTAACAGAGTAAGGTTGGAGTAAAATTAGAGTAAGGTTGGAGTAACAGTAGAGTAAGGCTGAAGTAACAGAGTAAGGCTGGAGTAAAATTAGAGTACGGTTGGAGTAACATTAGAGTAAGACTGGAGTGACAGAGTAAGGCTGAAGTAACAGAGTACAGTTGGAGTCAAATTAAAGTAAGGCTGGAGTAACATTAAAGTAAGGCTGGAGTGACAGAGTAAGGCTGGAGTAACATTAGAGTAAGGTTGGAGTAACAGTAGAGTAAGGCTGGAATGACATAGTAAGGCTGAAGTCGCAGAGTAAGGCTGGAGTAAAATTAAGAGTAAGGTTGGAGTAAAGTTGGGATAAGGCTAGAGTAACATTAGAGTAAGGTTGGAGTAAGTTTGAGTGTTGTGCCTACAGTACCTTGGCTCCAGAGCTGAAGTACAGGTTCCCAACACTACAGTCCATTCCTACTATTGTCTTGTTCTCCTCTGAAATGTCACAGCTCACATACTTCTCCTTCTGAAAATAATAACAGATAATGGGATTGTGTGTGTAATTTATTACAATCCAAGAGCGCATAGATTCACATGATTTTGTGTCTTTCTTAGAATTGCAGTGCCACATCGTCTAAATTACATTGGTGATTATGTGAGAAATGTAATAACTGCTACTCTGAGTAATCAATAAATCAAACACGTACTGCATCAAGGACTTTGATGTAGTGCAGGTTGGAGGGGAAGCGTAACTGGAGCCTGGGGAGGAAGGCATCATCTCCAGCGTTCACCAGGGTTGTGTTCAACATGATGGTCTTCCCATTACCCAATGCAAAGTACTGTATGTTGTTGTGTTTCCTGCAAGATTAACAGTCTTAGGGGCTGGATTGAATAGGGCCCTATGTATAAAACTGGAAGGCTGTCGCCTCATACAGTACCAGTCAAAAGTTTGGAAACACCTACTCATTCCAGGGTTTTTCTTTATTTTTTCTATTTTCTACATTGTAGAATAATAGTGAAGACATCAAAACGATGAAATAACACATGGAATTATGTAATAACCAAAAAAGCATTAAACAAATCAAAATATATTTATATTTTAGATTCTTCAAAGTAGCCACCATATGCCTTGATGACAGCTTTGCACTCTTGGCGTTCTCTCAACCAGCTTCAGGTAGCCCAGTGGTTAGAGTGTTGGGTCAGTAACTGAAAGGATTGAATCCCCGAGCTGACAAGGTAAAAATCTGTCGTTCTGCCCCTGAACAAGGCAATTAACCCACTGTTCCCTGGTAGGCTGTCATTGTAAATAAGAATTTGTTCTTAACTGACTTGACTAGTTAATTATTTTTTAAATGAGGTAGTCACCTGGAATATATTTCCATTAACAGGTTTGTGTTGTTAAAAGTTCATTTGTGAAATGTCTTTCCTTCTTACTGTGTTTGAGCCAATCAGTTGTGTTGTGACATGGTAGGGTTGGTATACAGAAAATAGCCCTATTTAGTAAAAGACCAAGTCCATATTATGGCACGAACAGCTCAAATAAGCAAAGAGAACCGACAGTCCATCATTACTTTAAGACATGGAGGTCAGTCAATACGGAAAATTTCAAGAACTTTGACAGTTTCTTCAAGTGCAGTCACAAAAACCATCAAGCACTATAATGAAACTGGCTCTCATGAGGACCGCCACAGGAAAGGAAGACCCAGAGTTACCTCTGCTACAGAGGATAAATTCATTAGAGTTACCAGCCTCAGAAATTGCGGCCCAAATAAATGCTTCACAGAGTTCAAGTAACAGACACATCTCAACACCAACTGTTCAGAGGAGACTGCGTGAATCAGGCCTCCATGGTTGAATTGCTGCAAAGAAACCACTACTAAAGGACACCAATTAGAAGAAGAGACTTGTTGGACCAAGAAACACGAGCAATGGACATTAGACTAGTGGAAATCTGTCCTTTGGTCTGATGAGTCCAAATTTGAGATTTTTGGTTCCAACTGCAATGTCTTTGTAAGACTCAGAGTAGATGAACAGATAATCCTTGCATGTGTGGTTTCCACCATGAAGCATGGAGGAGGTGGTGTGATGGTGCTTTGCTGGTGACACTGTCTGTGATTTATTTAGAATTCAAGGCACACTTAACCAGCATGGTTACCACAGCAGCAAAGCACAGCGATACGCCATCCCATCTGGTTTGTGCTTAGTGGGACTATCATTTGTTTTTCAACAGGACAATGACCCAACACACCTCCAGGCTGTGTAAGAGCTATTTGACCAATATGGAGAGTAATGGAGTGCTGCATCAGATGACCTGGCCCCCACAATCACCCAACCTCAACCCAATTGAGATGTTTTGGGATGAGTTGGACTGCAGAGTGAAGGAAAAGCAGCCAACAAGTGCTCAGCATATGTGGGAACTCCTTCACGACTGTTGGAAAAGCATTCCATGTGAAGCTGGTTGAGAGAATGCCAAGAGTGTGCAAAGCTGTCATCAAGGCAAAGGGTGGCTACTTTGAAGAATCTAAAATATATTTTGATTTGTTTAACACTTCTTTGGTTACTACATGATTGCATGTGTTATTTCATATGTTTGATGTCTTCACTATTATTCTACAATGTAGAAATGTCCAAACTTTTGACTTGGTACCTGTGACTACAGCACATCTGTGCTATAACCCCAACGAATCCCATCCATCGGTGTGATATTGCTTTACTTGAATTGACTTTAGTCATACAAAAAAATAACATCTTATTTCATATTTTGATTGACTTAAATCATACAACTTTCCATAAAGTGCCAGAATCATGGTTTCAGGGGAGACCAGACTAAACAGTCACTGTCACGGAAACATCAGAATGTACCTGTTATGCAGTCCTGTGGATTCCCTGGCTTTACAGCAAGGACTTAGTCACTATACACCTTAGGAGGGGAACTGACCTGGCACTGAGACACGCATCTCAAATGACACCCTATTCCCTATGAAGTGCACTACATTTATAAAAGTAGTGCACTATGTAGGGATTAGGGTACCATCTGGGACGTACCCCTAGACAAGCTGTATTGTTAGGGGAAGAGGCTATGCATACTCAGCTTTTCAACGAAGCACTGTGTGTCCAGTATGGGGAGGGAAAAGGTGTTTTAAAATGACTCATGTCCATGTTGAAGAATTTGCTGCTTTGTGGGTAAGTGGGTCTGAAGGTGTGTGTGGGGGGTGGGGGGAGGTGTATGTGTATGTGTACATGTGCGTGCGTATGTTTCCATGACACAAACAATGAGGGGCTCACAAGTCTGATGTTTCTCATCTAACTTAGCAAGGTAGACACACACACACACCTCTGCGTCATGAATAATCAGATACTGTATTAGCCTGGCCGTAACAGAAATTAGCCTGGCAGTTAAGGGTTTAAGGGGAAATGTGACCATGAATAAACATGTACAACAATCCCCCCTTAATGACGTGAACTGGAGAGTATTGACATCATGGGCACCACAGTCAACACCTGATCTAATCCTATGAAGGTTGTTTTCCACAGAAATATTCTTTGATTCGGGATGCTGTAATTAATTTGTAAAGTAAACCTTCAATAGCTCAGTTTTGTCTACAGAGATAAGAAATAAAAAGTAAAAGCTTCAAGACAAAAGATTGTATTACAAAGAAAACACCAACATATTCTAGTTGAACATTTATGCTAAATGCTACTTACTGTGGTAAGACCAGGTATGCAGAGACCTGCAGATTGGTTGAACAGTTGGCCAATGAACAGTACCGAGCAAACTCAGTCTGGAGAAGGAAGGTTACTGTTAGATGATAATGATGCCGTCACTGAAAATACAGTAATGTATCCTCTAATATACAGTAACTACCATACATGGATGTAAGTGGAGAACTCTACACTCTTAGAAAAAAGGGTTCCAAAGGGATTCTTCGGCTGTCCCCATAGGAGAACCCTTTTTGGTTCCAGGTAGAACCTTTTTGGGTTCCATATAACACACTCTAAAGAAAGGATTCTACAAGGAACCCAAAATGATTTAACCTAGAACCTTTTAGGTTCTACATAGCTAGTTTTTTTCTAAGAGTGTGGCATCGGTTCCCCGGACATAGATTAAGCCTAGTACCCGGACTAAAGAACAATTTCAATGCAGGGAAATTCCCATTGAGTATGATTTTTAATTCCAGGACTAAGCTAAATTTGTGTCTAAAAAAATTGGTCCTATTCTCCTAACCATGCATCGATATGAGTGGATAGATGTAAGAGACTCACCTTATTGGCTACCAGGTTGCTGTGCCCCCCTCTCTGCTGCAGGATGGGTTTCAGGGCTGGGAATATTCTGAATCCCCAGGTATGGACAGGGTGCTGTCTGAGGGCGTACGTCGCCTCAAAATGGATGGGCGTGAAGATATCCCGGACATCTTTCTAAAAAGGAAAGACATACAGAGAATGGAAGTTTTCATTTACTGTACATACAACCTTGGGTAGAGGGGAGCTGCTGGCTCGACTGTGATAATTGACTGTTCTTGAGTAAGTTCTTGTGGGGGCCTGTCTGTGCTCTGGCACAATGTTACAGTGCCCTGTGCTCTCTGTCCCACTGAAAGAGCTGCAGATGTCCCACTGCAGATGTCCCAAGGAGCCTCTGCTCTCCTCTGCCACACCTGCCTTTAGCTCAAGGGACATTCTGAGATACAGTTTTTATTCAAGACAAAAAATGTATATTTTTAGCTGTTGTTGCAAAATATTATAAGTTACAATGTTATGAAACAGAAAGAGAACTGCTAAACATTTCTACGACTGAATTATTGAATACACTGTCAAATAAAGCATGGTATCTATAGAACAAGACACTTGAATGGCTCTTATGTCCCACTCTCTCTTCTTTTATCAGTGAGCAGACATAGTAGCTAAAAACCAGTGTTTCATTAGCCATGCATGCACAGCTTTCTCCACTCTGTGAGGTTTAGTTTAACCACAAACTGAGTAACTGTATGGTGGTGTTCTCTCTCAATATAAAACCACTCACCAGAGCCCATTCATTAACATACAGGATTTTGGCAACACAGCGCTGATCATACATACGGACTCATGTGTACTGTACAGTATGTGAGTGGCAAAATAAACCTAAAACACATCTAACCATTACATAACAATGACTCTATATCAAACCTTTAAGATGCATACAGTATGAGGGGGATGTGTGAGAGTAAGACAGAAAAGCCCCTGAGACAGTATTTGTATTTAACTAGGCAAGTCAGTTAAGAACCAATTATTATTTACAATGACAACCTACCGGGGAACAGTGGGTTAACTGCCTTGTTCAGGGGCAGAATGACCCATTTTTACCTTGTCAACTCGGGGATTCAATCCAGCAACCTTTCAGTCATAGTCACATTCTCCTACCAGTCCCCTGTACTATCCTACTGCCACATCTGCTGTTTATAACATTCATTACTGACATGACCCATTCATTAAACTTTAAAAATACATCAAATGTATAGTCACACAAACACTCACGCACACACACACATTTTGATTTCCTCTGACAGATAATGACACTGGTTTATGGTCTCCAATAACTCCATCTCTAGCTATTAATAAGAAAAAGCCAGTACGGTTCAGCTCAAAGAGAGACTTGAGAGTCCTCCATTAATTAGTGAGTGGGTTTAAACATGAGCTAACATAGATAGCCCTGATTAGAAGAGAGAATGGGGGAAGAGTCAGGAGGGGCCCCACCAAACACCTGGAACATTACACATACACGCATGCACACTGGGGCGGCATGTAGCCTGGCGGGTAGGAGCTGACTATGTAAAAATATGTTGTTCTCCCCTTGAGCAAGGCAGTTAACCCACACTTCCCTGGTCGCCAATGACGTGGATGTCGATTAAGGCAGCCCCCTGCACCACTCTGATTCAGAGGGGTTGGGTTAAATGTGGAAGACATATTTCAGTTCAATGTATTCAGTTGTACAACTGGCTAGGTATCTTTCCTTTCCCTAATCCTACACACACACTAAATCCTCCCTACTAGACCCAGTCCCTATTTTATTACCATTCAGATCACCATGTTCCCTCCCATGTAAAGTGATATGTCATTTGGAACTTCCCAATGTCACCATGCATACATCTTATCTTAGGGACTGCGGTTGAAAATTAGCCGGCTGGTTAAAACCGGCACTTTTACTGCAACGTTGATTAATGTGCACTGTCCCTGTAAAAAATAAAAATAAACTCAAACTTATTAGCTCTTCTTTATCAGGCCTAGACTGAATGAGTCGCTGCTTGGTGACATATACAGTGCCTTCAAAAAGATTCACACACCTCGACTTTTTCCACATTTTGGTGTGATACAAAGTGGGGTTAAAATAGATTTCATTGTCATTTTTTGTCAACAACTTACACAAAATACTCAGTAATGTCAAAGTGGAATAAAAAAGAAAAAAAAGAAAACAATAGTACAGCTATGGCCTATTTATTGCCTAACCTCCCTTATCTTACCCCATATACACTTTTCTATTATGTTATTGACTGTATGTTTGTTTATTCCATGTGTAACTCTGTGTTGTTGTTTGTGTCGCACTGCTTTGCTTTATCTTGGCCAGGTCACAGTTGTAAATGAGAACTTGTTCTCAACTAGCCTACCTGGTTAAATAAAAGGTGACATTTTTGTTTGTATTTTTTTAAATAGCCCTATTTGGTAAAAGACCACGTCCATATTATGGCAAGAATAGCTCAAATAAGCAAGGAGAAACAACAGTCCATCATTACTTTAAGACATGAAGGTCAGTTTAATAGGGAAAATTTTAAGAACTTGGAAAGTTTCTTCAAGTGCAGTCGCAAAAACCATCAAGCGCTATGGTGATACTGGCTCTCATTAGGACCGCCACAGGAAAGGAAGACCCAGAGTTACCTCTGCTGCAGAGGATAGGTCCATTAGAGTAAATTGCACCTCAGAAATTGCAGCCCAAATAAACACTTCACAGAGTTCAAGTAACAGACACATCTCAACACCAACTGAATCAGGCCTCCATGGTCGAATTGTTGCAAAGAAACCACTACTAAAGGACACCAATAAGAAGAAGAGACTTGCTTGGGCCAAGAAACACAAGCAATGGACATTAGACTAGTGGAAATCTGTCCATTGGTCTGATGAGTCCAACTTTGAGATTTTTGGTACCAACCAGTGTCTTTGTGAGACGCAGAGTAGATGAACGGATGATCTCCGCATGTGTGGTTCCTACCATGAAACATGGAGGAGGTGTGATGGTGTGGGGGTGCTTTGCTGGTAACACTGTCAGTGATTTATTTGGAATTCAAGGCATTCTGCAGCGATATGCCATCCCATCTGGTTTGCACTTAGTTGGACTATCATTTGTTTTTCAACAGGACAATGACCCAAAGGGCTATTTGACCAAGGAGAGTGATGGAGTGCTGCATCAGATGACCTGGCCTCAACAATCACCTAACCTCAACCCAATTGAGATGGTTTAGGATGAGTTGGACTGCAGAATGAAGGAAAAGCAACCAACAAATGCTTAGCATGTGTGGGACTTTTGAAAAAGCATTCCTCATGAAGCTGGTTGAGAGAATGCCAAGAGTGTGCAAGGCTGTCATCAAGGCAAAGGGTAGCTACTTTGAAGAATCTCAAATATATATATATTTAAAAAAAAACTTTTTTGGTTACTACAGTGGCTTGCGAAAGTATTCACCCCCCTTGGCATTTTTCCTATTTTGTTGCCTAGATTTTGGGGGGGTTTGTATCATTTAATTTACACAACATGCCTACCACTTTGAAGATGAAAAATATTTTTAATTGTGAAACAAACAAGGAATAAACCAAAAAAACTGAAAACTTGTGTGTGCATAACTATTCACTCCCCCAAAGTCAATACTTTGTAGAGCCACCTTTTGCAGCAATTACAGCTGCAAGTCTCTTGGGGTATGTCTCTATAAGCGTGGCACATCTAGCCACTGGAATTTTTGCCCATTCTTCAAGGCAAAACTGCTCCAGCTCCTTCAAGTTGGATGGGTTCCGCTGGTGTACAGTAACCTTTAAGTCATACCACAGATTCTCAACTGGTTTGAGGTCTGGGACTTGACTAGGCCATTCCAATACATTTACAGTTAAAGACGGAAGTTTACATACACCTTAGCCAAATACATTTAAAATCAGTTTTTCACCATTCCTGACATTTAATCAGAGTAAAAATGCCTTGTCTTAGGTCAGTTAGGATCACCACTTTATTTTAAGAATGTGAAATGTCAGAATAATATTAGAGAGAATGATTTATTCAGCTTTTATTTCTTTCATCACATTCCCAGTGGGTCAGAAGTTTACATGTACTCAATTCGTATTTGCCTTTAAATTGTTTAACTTGGGTCAAATGTTTCCACAAGCTTCCCATAATAAGTTGGGTGAATTTTGGCCCATTCCTCCTGACAGAGCTTGTGTAACTGAGTCAGGTTTGTAGGCCTCCTTGCTCGCACATGATTTTTCAGTTCTGCCCACAAATCATTTATGGGATTGAGGTCAGGGCGTTGTGATGGCCACTCTAATACCTTGACTTTGTTGTCCTTAAGCCATTTTGCCACAAGTTTGGAAGTATGCTTGGGGTCATTGCCCATTTGGAAGACCCATTTGTGACCAAGCTTTAACTTCCTGACTGATGTCTTGAAATGTTGCTTCAACATATCCACATAATTTTCCTACCTCATGATGCCATCTTTTTGTGTGAAGTGTACCAGTTCCTGCTGCAGCAAAGCATCCCCACATCATGATTCTACCACCCCCATGCTTCACGGTTGGGATGGTGTTCTTCGGCTTGCAAGCATCCCATTTTTCCTAACATAACGATGGTCATTAACGATGGCTTTTTTTTGTCGGTTTTGGAGCAGTGGCTTCTTCCTTGCTGAGCGGCCTTTCAGGTTATGTCGATATAAGACTTGTTTTACTGTGGATATAGATACTTTTGTACCTGTTTCCTCCAGCATCTTCACATGGTCCTTTGCTGTTGTTCTGGGATTGTTTTGCACTTTTCGCACCAGAGTACGCTCATCTCTAGGAGACAGAACGCGTCTCCTTCCTGAGTGGTATGACGGCTGCGTGGTCCCATGGCGTTTATACTTGCGTACTATTGTTTGTACAGATGAATGAGGTACCTTGAGGCATTTGGAAATTACTCCAAAGGATGAACCAGATTTGTGGAGGTCTACAATCTTTTTCAGGGGTCTTGGCTGATTTCTTTAGAATTTCCCATAATGTCAAGCGAAGAGGCACCGAGTTTGAAGGTAGGTCTTGAAATACATCCATAGGTACACCTCCAATTGACTCAAATGATGTCAATTAGCCTATCAGAAGTTTCTAAAGCCATGAAATATTTTTCTGGAATTTTCCAAGCTGTTTAAAGGTACAGTCAACTTAGTGTATGTAAACTTCTGACCCACTGGAATTGTGATACAGTGAATTAAGTGAAATAATCTGTCTGTAAAAAATTGTTGAAAAATTACTTGTATCATGCACAAAGTAGATGTCCTAACCGACTTGCCAAAACTATAGTTTGTTAACAAGAAATCTGTGGAGTGGATGAAAAACGAGTTTTAATGTCTACAACCTAAGTGTATGTACATTTCCAAATATTTCCCCTTAAAGCACTCAAGTGTTGCTTTAGCAGTATGCTTAGGGTCATTGTCCTGCTGGAAGGTGAACCTCCATCCCAGTCTCAAATCTCTGGAAGACTGAAACAGGTTTCCCTCAAGAATTTCCCTGTATTGAGCACCATCCATCATTCCTTCAATTCTGACCCGTTTCCCAATCACTGCCGATGAAAAACGTATTCTCAGGGTGATGAGAGCTAGACATAGCGTTTTCCTTGATGGCCAAAAATATACATTTTTGTCTCATCTGACCAGAGTACCTTCTTCCATATGTTTGGGGAGACTCCCACGTGCCTTTTGGCAAACACCAAATGTGTTTGCTTATTTTTTTCTTTAAGCAATGGCTTTTTTCTGTCCATTCTTCCGTAAAGCCCAGTTCTGTGGAGTGTACGGCTTAAAGTGGTCCTATGGACAGATACTCCAATCTCCGCTGTGGAGCTTTGCAGCTCCACAGTCTGCTATAGGAGAGCGGACTTAACCAGGTTTTCCTCTAGGATTTTACCTGTGCTTTGCTGTATTCCTTTTCTTTTTATCCTGAAAAACTCCCCAACCTACTGATGTGTGTGTTGAATTTGCCACAAATAAAACACTTTGTATTCAGGACAAAAATATATTTTTAAACAGAATGCATGTTTAGGTTAGTATTTTGGTGTAACTAGAATGTTGTCGATCCATCCTCAGTTGTCTCTTATCACAGCCATTAAACTCCATAATTGATTTAAAATCCCCATTGGCCTCATGGTGAAATCCCTGGTTTTCCCTGGTTTTCTTTCACTCCGGCAACTCAGTTCAGAAGGTCTGTATCTTTGTAGTGTGTATTGATACACCATACAAAGTGTAATTAATAACTGCACCATAATCAAGGGGATATGTGAAGTATTTTTTTTACCAATCTACCAATCGGTGTACTTTGATATGAGACAAGAGAAACCTTCCCCGGTCTTTGTGGTTGAATCTGTGCTTGAAATTCACTACTTGACTGCGGGACCTTACAGAGATAGGGTAGTCATTCAAAGACATTTCAGCTTTTCACTTTAAATTATTTTGTTAACATTTCTAAAAAAAAGAAACTTCCACTTTGAAATTTAAAAAATGTAACCTTTATTTATATAGGAAGTCCAATTGAGATCTTAAGACCTCTTTCCTAAGGAAGACATGGAAACACCTATCAGTGGTTACAGCTGTTGACCTCTCGACCCCTAACCTTTGAACTCTAAACCCTGACATCTGACTCACCCTCATGAAGGCCTGGTGGGTGATGCAGGTCAGCTGGTCGTGTCTGGCCTTGACTTGCCCTGTCGTAACGTTGGACGTCCCGTTGCCGTGGAAATGGAAGCGGGAGGGGAAAGACTCCTTGTGGTGAGTGTCAGCTGTCAGGTTATACTGCAGTTCTATGTGAGAGAGGGGGAATTAAGGGAGGGAGAGAGGGAGGGAAGAAGGTAACGGTATTTAGTTTCAGAGAGCACCCAGAGTTCGTATAAACCAGGGCCACAGACATACATAGACCTAGAACCAACCTCACCCCAGCATCAACCTTGGCCCCAGCCTTAACCCCAGTCCCTGACTCAACCCCAGTCCCAGTCCCAGACTCAACCCCAGCCCCAGTCCCAGACTCAACCCCAGCCCCAGTCCCAGACTCAACCCCAGCCACAGTCCCAGTCCCAGACTCAACCCCAGCCCCAGACTCAACCCCAGCCCCAGACTCAACCCCAGCCCCGGTCCCAGACTCAACCCCAGCCCCGGTCCCAGACTCAACCCCAGCCCCAGTCCCAGACTCAACCCCAGCCCCAGTCCCAGACTCAACCCCAGCCACAGTCCCAGACTCAACCCCAACCCCAGTCCCAGACTCAACCCCAGCCCCAGACTCAACCCCAGCCCCGGTCCCAGACTCAACCCCAGTCCCACACTCAACCCCAGCCCCAGTCCCAGACTCAACCCCAGCCCCAGACTCAACCCCAGCCTCGGTCCCAGACTCAACCCCAGCCACAGTCCCAGACTCAACCCCAACCCCAGACTCAAGCCCAGCCCCAGTCCCAGACTCAACCCCAACCCCAGACTCAATCCCAGCCCCAGTCCCAGACTCAACCCCAGCCCCAGTCCCAGACTCAACCCCAACCCCAACCCCAGTTTATCTATCAGGACAGGGCTGTGCCAGAGCCTTCTTGCTGTAACGGACACTTTCACCAAAGGAATGCTCTGCATTCTTTTCAGGTTGGGTTAACATACTGGACCAACTGCCCCAGGCCTCAGGGACTAGTGATAATATGGAGAGACTGACAGAGATAAGGAAACAGAAAAGGGTTGTCTCGGACACAACAGTGTTTTCTGTCAACCAGTCCAGGGCAGAGGTTTTCATCACTATTTCCTAAGAGACACAGGAGACTAGACATTGTACATTATACCATTTTACACATACAAACTATTAGCATAATTAAGCTCGCAGTACTATAGCACGGGTGTGAAATGAGTTTTTGGTCACTATTAAGTACACACACTAGAACCAAAACTGCCGTTTGTTTGTTAGTGCCACTGCTGTGTATATAACCTTCACTGACGTAACGATTAACACAGTGCAAATAGACAGGTTGTTTTCACAGTGCAAGCTAAGCTGGGAGCCAGGGGCACAGAGAGAGGGTTTGCTCACCTATGAGTCCGTTGTAGCGTCGAGCGCGGACCCTGAAGCAGACTGTCACGTTGATGCAGACAGCAGGAAGACCGTTGTCAGAACACAGCGCTACAGAGCGGTTCACACTGACAGGCAGGGGCATGGAGGCCTCAACCACTACCACCGGACGTGTCCTGTTGGAGGGCAACGACAACATATCAACATAAATAACAACACATAAACACAGTAACCAAATCAAATTTTATTTGTGACATATGCGTGTTTAGCAGATGGTATTGCGGGTGTAGCGAAATGCGCATGGACATCTACAACATGGTGGCTCTATGGGCCAGGAGGCCAAAAAACACAGAAGGCCTAAAATATGGTAGAAATATGGACCAGAACAGGTGCAGATTTGGTCAAAATCAATACATCTAAACCAGTTAAAGTGAAAAGTTCACCCCTATGAGTGAAAGTTGACCCTTTAACCTGACATGTAACAATGCAGGAATTCCTGCTAATAGGTCAGTTATCTTGTGGATGTGTTTGACTTTTGGTCTTACCTCAGAACCACAGCGGAGTCTGAGAGGAAGGCCCCTACTGCAACGTCTGTGGGTTACAGATGAAGATATTTTGAACACAAAATTTCCTCCATACTCTATTTGTAAACCTGTCCTTCCTGCTGTGCCCACAAGACGCTCTAGACGTGTTAAAAGCCCTAAGACAGTTTGTTCATCAATTTAGAAGAGCTGCAGAGTAGAGGTCAACCGATTATGATTTTTCAATGCCGATACCGATTATTGGAGGGCCAAAAAAGCCGATGCCGATTAAATCGGGCCATTTTTTTGGTTTGTTGTAATAATGACAATTACAACAATACTGAATTAACACTTATTTTAACTTAATGTAAAACATCAACAAAATCAATTGAGCCTCAAATAAATAATGAAACATGTTCAATGTTGGTTTAAATAATGCAAAAACAAATTGTTGGAGAAGAAAGTAATATGTGCCATGTAAACTGTGTCATGTAAAAAGGGGAATAACTACTCCAAATCCTAAAGCGAGTGACGTTTGAAACAGTATTAGCACACACCCAGCTAACTAGCTAGCCATTTCACATTGGTTACACCAGCCATTAGGCTGATAAGCTTGAACTCATAAACAAACGCACGAAAGTGCTGTTTGAATGAATGATTACGGGCCTGCTGCTGCTCAGTCAGACTGCTCTATCAAATCAGACTTAATTATAACATAATAACACACAGAAATACGAGCCTTTGGTCATTAATATGATAGAATCCGAAAACTATCATTTCGAAAACGTTTATTATTTCAGTGAAATACGGAACTATTCGGTATTTTATCTAACGGGTGGCATCCCTAAATCTAAATATTCTTGTTACATTGCAAAACCTTCAATGTATGTCATAATTACGTAAAATTCTGGCAAATTAGTTTGCAATGAGCCAGGCAGCCCAGACTGGCATATACCCTGACTCTGCGTGCAATGAACGCAAGAGAAATTACACAATTTCACCTGGTTAATATTGCCTGCTAAACAGGATTAGTAGTTATAACTAGTGATTATGATTGATTGTTTTTTATAAGATAAGTTTAATGCTATCTAGCAATTTACCTTGGCTTCTACTGCATTCGCGTAACAGGCAGGCTCCTCGTGGAGTGCAATGGTTAGAGCGTTGGACTAGTTAACTGTACGGTTGCAAGATTGGAACCCCTGAGCTGACAAGGTGAAAATCTGTCGTTCTGCCCCTGAACAAGGCAGTTAACCCACAGTTCCTAGGCAGTCATTGAAAATAAGAATGTGTTCTTAACTGACTTGCCATGTTAAATAAAAGGTATAAAAAAAAATGTAAATAAAAAAAAAAAATCGGAAATCCGCGCCCAAAAATACTGATTTACAATTGTTATGAAAACTTGAAATCGGCCCTAATTAATCGGCTATTCCGAATAATCGGTCGACCTCTACTGCAGACATCATTTGTTATTCATTCAGTAATTTATTTATTCAGTCGATGTCAGCCTGCAAATGTTTGCACCATGTTGACTACAGTAGTTACTAAGCATGCCAATCACTTTAAAAGGCTTTTCATAGGTAGGATATCTCAGTATAATCTGTAACAGTGCAATATTAAACTGGAAATCTTGTTTGGGGCATTTGCTATGTTTATTTGGCCGATTAATGCAACTCTGATCCCAGAACAGTGTACTGTAACAATGATCAGTATGTGCTCCCTAACACTAATCCAAACATCTCAACTCAACATCTCAACAGACATTTTCAACAATTCCTGTTCCATCTTACAAGACATCAACTGTACTCAGCTGATGTGATTTGTTTTTAGACAAGTATGTAATTCTTGCCCTTATGAATAAATCTATAGAAACAACTACTAACACATATAGCACCAAATAATTTTTTACAAACGTTGGAGACAGGCAGTACACAGTACACTTTAACAATGTACTTGTTGAGAGGATGGCCAAACTAAAGGGTTGACTAACAGATAAGTCTAAGACCCTCTGTCTGTGAGTCTACAGAATATCCTGTTTAGTTTATTGAGTGAGACTTGTGGAAGATGAGAACATGAGAAGCAGTGAGGGAGTAGAAAACTATGTGACCACCTAAGTGATAGAGTTTTCCCTGGGTAGCAACACACATTTCTGCACGCTCGCATGCATACACACACACACGTATTTCCCCATCCTCTGTCCTCAGTTCCGTTTCCACCACTGGCATATTTTGTGTTTTGACAACCTTACTAATTTAAGACACAGTGTGTGTGACATCATAGCAGGACATTACAGTGTGTTCTGTTCTAGTCAGCAGTAGAGAAACAGAGACAGACTCCCTCATTGTGCTGGAGGGAAGTACTCTACACAACAGTGACAGTCAGGAAAGGGAGCACTACCGTGGTAACCGTTTCCGTCAACATCGATGCCTCCGGAAACAGACTGGCCGAACATCTTTAACTCATTACCCAGAAGAGACCCGGTGATCCTCTGATGAAACAAGAACAGCTTGATTAGTCATACAGCTAACAATCCTCTGTACTGTACACACTTTATACATTACTGTTCACATACGCACTATACACACGTACACATGGATTTTGTGTTGTAGTTATGTGGTAGTAGAGTAGTGGCCTGAGGGCCCACACTTAATGTGGGGTGAAATATGTTGTGAAAGGTAATGTCATGTTTTTTAAAAATTGAATAGAACTGCCTTAATTTTTCTGGACCCCAGGAAGCATGTTCAGGATGTTCAGGATGTTCAGGAAGCATGTTCTCCCCCCTAATAGCATAGCTGCTCTCCCCCTAATAGCATAGCTGCTCTCCCCCTAATAGCATAGCTGCTCTCCCCCTAATAGCATAGCTGCTCTCCCCCTAATAGCATAGCTGCTCTCCCCTAATAGCATAGCTGCTCTCCCCTAATAGCATAGCTGCTCTCCCCCTAATAGCATAGCTGCTCTCCCCTAATAGCATAGCTGCTCTCCCCCTAATAGCATAGCTGCTCTCCCCCTAATAGCATAGCTGCTCTCCCCCTAATAGCATAGCTGTTCTCTCCCCCTAATAGCATAGCTGCTCTCCCCCTAATAGCATAGCTGCTCTCCCCCTAATAGCATAGCTGCTCTCCCCTAATAGCATAGCTGCTCTCCCCCTAATAGCATAGCTGCTCTCCCCCTAATAGCATAGCTGCTCTCCCCTAATAGCATAGCTGCTCTCCCCTAATAGCATAGCTGCTCTTCCCTCTTATAGCATAGCTGCTCTCCCCCTAATAGCATAGCTGCTCTCCCCCTAATAGCATAGCTGCTCTCCCCCTAATACAAGGAGCTTTGAGATGCAAGCAATGTAATCTCTCTATATTTGGATACACAGTAACTGCATTTTCTCCAAGGGGTTGTACTCCACATTGACAGAAATGTATTTACATACAGTATGCAGTATAAATTGAGTTATCTTCATGGTATGTCTCACATGCTCAGACAGAGAAAAGAAGGGGACCAAACGGTTTTAGGAAATTGCAGCAATTCAGAGTCAGGAACTCTCTTCTGACTGTCTGGGAGCACACAGAAAAAAACAAAGGAACATTTGTCACAGCAGGATGGGGGAGAGCATTGGTCAGGGGGAGGAAGACCCTGACCCCCCTTTTTCCGTCACTCCCTCCTTCCTTCCCTTTCCTCCCTCTCTTCTTTCCCTTCTTTCTCTCCTCCCTTTAATCTCCTGGCCCTAATAATTACTCGGAGAAGGGAGAACCTGACCCCCTCCTTCCCTCCCTTCAATCCCTGGAAGCCCTACTCCCTCCCTCCCTAATTTTTCCTTCCTTCTTCCCTCCCAGTAATCTCCTGTCCCTGAAGCCTGCAGACAAACAGCAGCTGTGACATAGCCGTAGATGTGTACATACTTGAGAGTAGGTCTGAGAGATCCCTGTCTTCCTCCCATTGTAGATATATATAGCCCCACGCAGCTCTTCCTCCTGCGGAGCCCCCACCGCCACATCTGGAACATATTTACAGTCAGTCAGTCAGGGGTTAATTTAGGATGCATCTCAAATGGAACCCTATTCCCTAGTAGTATATTATTTTTTGGACACACACATGAGTTAACTTACAGGTTTACAGGGACATAATGCATAATGACCTAAACACCAGGCAGACCCCCACCACTCCTCTCAGACTGGCTACACATGGTCTAACCTATGGCTAGTCTACACTGAGACCTGCCACACTCTGTGTGTGTGTGTGTGTGTGTGTGTGTGTGTGTGTGTGTGTGTGTGTGTGTGTGTGTGTGTGTGTGTGTGTGTGTGTGTGTGTGTGTGTGTATGTTTGTGTTTGTGTGTGTGTGGTAAGAACCTAAGCTGGTGTAAGTGGCAGTTGGAAGTACGTTGAGGCCCTCTGATCAGCTTTGGGGATGTAGTTAGCTGGTTGGTGAGTGGTGATACTCAGCATGGAGCATGGCTGTTATATGGTGTATGTCACTTACTCTAGTCTAGTTCCTCCTGAGAAAGATTGCTAATGTGTTTAACTAAAATGTGGGGAGATTTGCTTGCGCAACAATAAGCACCCAATACTTAAAACAGCACCTACTCAGAATATCACATCATTAACATATAAATTGTTATGCATCTTTGCTAAAATAATGATTAAAACTCACCAGGAAAGCCATCGTCATCAATATCTCCCAGATCGGTTATGGTCTCCCCAAATCTTGCAGCATACGATTTGCTTCCAGCCAACTGAAACTCTGCTTCCTTCATATTAGCCTGAAAGATAAATGTATTCACAGTCTTAAGAACCATTCTCTCCTCTTCCCAGGGTAATTGCTTGTAGAAGAAAAAATAAGTAATTTGCTGATGTAGATATATGGGGGAAGTAGCTAGCTAAGCTTCATGATTGTGTAATTGCAGTTATTTAGTCACTTGGTTGGTAATGAAGTTAGTCATGTCATTCAGAGTTGCCTGGTCCTTAGTGGAACACAGTAAATGTAGCAGGTATACTCTGGTTTAGTGTTCCGTAATACAAACTCATCAGTCAAAGAAACAGCCCTCAAGTCCTGCTATCATTATGCTGGGTTGTTTTAGATCATCTGCCAGTGCAATGTAGTATCTCCAGCCTCTTCTTGAATAGGAAATGACCATGAAAGGAAAATATATTTACTTCATGATCATATGCTTTTCTATAGAGGTATCTGATTGTTCTGAAAGTTGCATAGGTAGTCTAGATGTTACTAGCCAATTATAAGAGCAACTTAATGTAAAGTGATACCATCTTTGGTATTGAAAAGTGTTTGTTATAACAGTGCACACCAACAGTATTCTATGAGATGCTTAACTATCATATTATAGTAACTACAGAGTTAAGTTGTGATGGTAAGAGTAGGTGTGATATGTGATGTGAGAAAAGTGCCTGTTGGTTTGGTTCTGTTTTAACAAGTATCTGAGATGGCCAAGCTGTTCATGAGGGTGTATTTTGAATATCACACATACGTGTTTATGGAGACACAACACACTATAGAGCAGCCTCCAATTAGCATCAGTTAGCACAGTGTAGCAAAGTCAGAACAAGTTTACAGGCTGAAACCTTAATTTGTTAACATTCAATCTATTAATAAACTGAATTTAAGGCGATTTTCAGGGACAGTGTTCCATATAACAGCCATGCACAGTTTAAAGTAAACATTTCAATAGGTAATGGGCAATCAAATTACTTTAGAACCAATGCATTTTGCAAAACATAATAACTGCACACTAATGTTTTCATGATATGTTTGAAAGAAAGGTTGTCTAGCTGTCACGTTCTGACCTTAGTTCTTTTGTTATGTCTTTGTTTTAGTATGGTCAGGGCGTGAGTTGGGTGGGTTGTCTATGTTAGTTTTTCTATGATTTCTGTGTTTGGCCTGGTATGGTTCTCAATCAGAGGCAGCTGTTAATCGTTGTCCCTGATTGAGAACCATATTTAGGGAGCCTGTTTTCTATTGTGTTTCGTGGGTGATTGTTTTCTGTTGTGTGTCTGCACCAGCCACAACTGTTTTCGGTCGGTTCTCTTTGGTATTTTTGTTATTTCCGTGTTCATTTTAATAAATATGGACACATACCACGCTGCACCTTGGTCCTCACCTTCTTCCACCAACAACGATCGTTACACTCGCTCTCAATTAACTCTCATCAATTACTCAATTACTCTCATCTGCTCTTGTCGCCTCCTTCTCAAGCCACATTGGAGGAGAAAATCCAAGGTCCCTCCCCTCTGACCTTCTCCTCCAATGAGTTTTGAGAAGGCAAGAAGAGGAATCAGGGAAATCAAAGTTGTCTGTTATGTACTGTATATTTTTATGTGAAAGGTGTTGTGTTGATTATGAAACTTTTGTATCATGCCTTAATTTCCATTGTGGGCCTACAAACAGTCAAACAGTTGGACACACCTAATCATTGAAGGGTTTCTTTATTTTTACTATTTTCTACATTGTAAAATAGTGAAGACATCAAAACTATGAAATAACACATATGGAATCATGTAGTAACCAAAAAAGTGTTAAACAAATCAAAATATATTTTATATTTGAGATTCTTCAAAGTAGCCACCCTTTGCCTTGATGACAGCTTTGCACACTGTTGGCATTCTCTCAACCAGCTTCACCTGGAATGCTTTTCCAACAGTCTTGAAGGAGTTCCCACATATGCAGAGCACTTGTTGGATGCTTTTCCTTCACTCTGCGGTCCAACTCATCCCAAACCATCTCAAGTGGGTTGAGGTCGGGTGATTGTGAAGGCCAGGTCATCTGATGCAGCACTCCATCACTCTCCTTGGTCAAATAGCCCTTACACAGTCTGGAGGTGTGTTTTGAGTTGAAAAACAAATGGTAGTCCCACTAAGCGCAAACCAGATGGGATGGCGTATTGCTGCAAAATTCTGTGGTAACCATGCTGGTTAAGTGTGCTCTGAATTATAAATCACTGACAGTATCACCAGAAAAGCACCTGCACACCATCACACCTCCTCCTCCATGCTTCACGGTGAGAACCACACATGCGGAAATCATCCGTTCACCTACTCTGCGTCTCACAAAGACACGCCGGTTGGAACCAAAAATCTCAAATTCATCAGACCAAAGGACAGATTTCCACCAGTCTAATGTCCATTTCTAATGTTTCTTGACCCAAGCCAGTCTCTTATTCTTATTTGTGTCCTTTAGTAGTGGTTTCTTTGCAGCAATTCGACCATGGAGGCCTGATTCACACAGTCTGCTCTGAACAGTTGATGTTGAGATGCGTCTGTTACTTGAATGTGTATGAAGCATTTATTTGGGTTGCAATTTCTGAGGCTGAATTTCTCTTCTGCAGCAGAGGTAACTTGATGGTTTTTGCGACTGCACTTGAAACGTTCAAAGTTCTTGACATTTTCCAGATTGATTGACCTTCATATCTTCAAATAATGATGAACTGTCGTTTCTTTTGTCTTATTTGAGCTGTTCTTGCTGTAATATAGACTTGGTCTTTTACCAAATACGGCTGTCTTCTATATACCACCCCTACCTTGTCACAACACAACTGATTGGCTCACACGCATTAAGAAGGAAAGAAATAGAAACTGGAAACCATATATCCCGAGGCTGCATTTATTGTAGCTGGGGATTTTAACAAAGCTAATCTGAGAACAAGGCTTCCTAAATTCTATCAGCATATTGAATGCGCGACACGAACTGGTAGCATTCTGGACCACTGCTACTCTAACTTCCACAATGCACACAAAGCCCTCCCTCACCCTCCCTTCTGCAAATCTGACCGCAACTCCATTTTGTTCAGCCTATAGACAGAAACTAAAATAGGAAATACCTGTGCTCAGGTATAGCCAACGCTGATCTGACCAATTGCTTCAATCATGTGGACTGGGATATGTTCCGGGTAGCCTCAGACAACAACATTGACGTATACGCTGACTCTCTGAGCGAGTTTATTAGCATGTGCATCGGTGATGATGTACCCACTGTGACTATTAAAACCTTCCCTAACCAGAAATCGTGGATTGATGGCAGCATTCGAACAAAACTGAAAGCGCGAACCACCACTTTTAATCATGGCAAGGCAACTGGAAACATGACCAAATACAAACCGTGTAGCTATTCCCTCTGCAAGGCAATCAAACAAGCAAAGCGTCAGTATAAGGGTGGCAGGTAGCCTAGTGGTTAGCGCGTTGGACTAGTAACCAAAAGGTTGCAACATTGAATCCCCAAGCTGACAAGGTAAAAAAAAAACTGTCGTTCTGCCGCTGAACAAGGCAGTTAACCCACTGTTCCTAGGCCGTCATTGAAAATAAGTATTTGTTCTTAACTGACTCGCCTAGTAAAATAAATAAAAACAAGAGACAAAGTAGAGTTGCAATTCAACGGCACAAACACGAGACATATGTGGCATGGTCTACAGTCAATCATGGATTACAAAAAGAAAACCCGCCACGGACATCAAAATCTTGCTCCCAGACAAATTAAACAACTTCTTTGCTCGCTTTGAGGACAATACAGTGCCACTGATACGGCCCTCTACCAAAGCCTGTAGGCTTTTCCATCACCGTGGCCAACGTGAGTAAAACTTTTAAACGTGTTAACCCTAGCAAGCCTGCTGACCCAGACGGCATCCCTAGCCGAGTCCTCAGAGCTTGCGCAGACCAACTGGCTGGTGTGTTTACGGACATATTCAATCAATCCTTATCCCAGTCTGATGTGCCCACATGCTTCAAGATGTCCACCATTGTTGCTGTTCCCAAGAAAGCTAAGGTAACTGAACTATATGACTATCGCCCCGTAGCACTCCCTTCTGTTATCATGATGTGCTTTGAGAGACTAGTCAAGGATCATATCACCTCCACCCTAACTGATACCCTTGACCCAGTCCAATTTGCTTACCACCCCAATAGGTCCACAGACGACGCAATCGCCATCACACTGCCCTATCCCATCTGGACAAGAGGAATACCTATGTAAGAAGGCTGTTCATTGACTACAGCTCAGTATTTAACACCATAGTACCCTTCAGACCCTGGGTCTTGACCCCGCCCTGTGCAACTGGGTCCTGGACTTGCTGGCGGGCCGGCCCCAGGTGGTAAGGGTAGGATACAACATCTCCACCCCCCTGATCCTCAACACTGGGGCCCCACAAGGGTGTGTTCTCGGCCCTCTCCTGTTCTCCCATGACTGTGTGGCCATGTCCGCCTCCAACTCAATCATCAAGTTTTCAGACGACACTACAGTGGTAGGCTGGATTACCAACAAGGAGGAGACGGCCTACAGGGAGGAGGTGAGGGCCCTCGGAGTGTGGTGTCAGGAAAATAACCTCTCACTCAATGTCAACAAAACAAAGGATATGATTGTGGACTTCAGGAAACAGCAAAGGGAGCATCCCCCCATCCACATCGACAATACAGGAGTAGAGAAGATGGAAAGTTTTAAGTTCCTAGGCATACACATCACGGCCAAACTGAAATGGTCCACCCACACAGACAGTGTGGTGAAGAAGGCACAACAGCGCCTCTTCAACCTCAGGAGGCTGAAGAAATTCGGCTTGTCACCTAAAACACTCACAAACTTTTATCACCGCCTGGTACGGCAACTGCTCTGCCCACAGCTGCAAGGCTCTCCAGAAGGTAGTGCAGACTGCACAACATATCACCGGGGGCAAACTACCTTCCCTCCCGGACACCTACAGCACCCGATGTCACAGGAAGGCCCAAAAGATCATCAAGGACAACAACCACCCGAGCCACTGCCTGTTCACCCCACTATCATCCTGAAGGCGAGGCCAGTACAGGTGCATCAAAGCTGGGCCCAAGAGACTGCAAAGCAGATTCTATCTCAAGGCCATCAGACTTTTAAACAGCCATCACTAACATAGAGTGGCTTCTGCCAACATACAGACTAAAATCTGGCCATAAATTTAATAAATGGATTTATTAAAGGTATCACTAGTCACTTTAAATAACGCCACTTTAATAATGTCTACATATCCTACATAACTCATCTCATATGTATATACTCTATTCTATACCATCTACTGCATCTTGCCTATGCTGCACGGCCATTGCTCATTCATATATTTTCATGTACATATTCTTATTCATCCCTTTACATTTGTGTGTAAAAGGTAGTTTTGAATTTGTTAGATTACTGCACTGTTGGAACTAGAAGCACAAGCATTTCGCTACACTCGCATTAACATCTGCTAACCATGTGTATGTGACCAATAAAAACATGATTTGATTTGAAATTACACAAATACAATTTTAAAAAGGTACACCTGTTAATTAAAATGCATTCCAGGTCATTAGCTCATGAAGCTGGTTGAGAGAATGCCAAGAGTGTGCAAAGCTGGCATCAAGGCAAAGGGTGGCTACTTTGAAGAATCTCAAATATAAAATATATTTAAATATAAAATATAATATATTTAAATATATTAAATACAGTGCCTTGCGAAAGTATTCGGCCCCCTTGAACTTTGCGACCTTTTGCCACATTTCAGGCTTCAAACATAAAGATATAAAACTGTATTTTTTTGTGAAGAATCAACAAGTGGGACACAATCATGAAGTGGAACGACATTTATTGGATATTTCAAACTTTTTTAACAAATCAAAAACTGAAAAATTGGGCGTGCAAAATTATTCAGCCCCCTTTAGTTAATACTTTGTAGCGCCATCTTTTGCTGCGATTACAGCTGTAAGTCGCTTGGGGTATGTCTCTATCAGTTTTGCACATCGAGAGACTGACATTTTTTCCCATTCCTCCTTGCAAAACAGCTCAAGCTCAGTGAGGTTGGATGGAGAGCATTTGTGAACAGCAGTTTTCAGTTCTTTCCACAGATTCTCGATTGGATTCAGGTCTGGACTTTGACTTGGCCATTCTAACACCTGGATATGTTTATTTTTGAACCATTCCATTGTAGATGTTGCTTTATGTTTTGGATCATTGTCTTGTTGGAAGACAAATCTCCGTCCCAGTCTCAGGTCTTTTGCAGACTCCATCAGGTTTTCTTCCAGAATGGTCCTGTATTTGGCTCCATCCATCTTCCCATCAATTTTAACCATCTTCACTGTCCCTGCTGAAGAAAAGCAGGCCCAAACCATGATGCTGCCACCACCATGTTTGACAGTGGGGATGGTGTGTTCATTGTGATGAGCTGTGTTGCTTTTACGCCAAACATAACGTTTTGCATTGTTGCCAAAAAGTTCAATTTTGGTTTCATCTGACCAGAGCACCTTCTTCCACATGTTTGGTGTGTCTCCCAGGTGGCTTGTGGCAAACTTTAAACAACACTTTTTATGGATATCTTTAAGAAATGGCTTTCTTCTTGCCACTCTTCCATAAAGGCCAGATTTGTGCAATATACAACTGATTGTTGTCCTATGGACAGAGTCTCCCACCTCAGCTGTAGATCTCTGCAGTTCATCCAGAGTGATCATGGGCCTCTTGCTGCATCTCTGATCAGTCTTTTCCTTGTATGAGCTGAAAGTTTAGAGGGACGGCCATGTCTTGGTAGATTTGCAGAGGTCTGATACTCCTTCCATTTCAATATTATCGCTTGCACAGTGCTCCTTGGGATGTTTAAAGCTTGGGAAATCTTTTTGTATCCAAATCCGGCTTTAAACATCTTCACAACAGTATCTCGGACCTGCCTGGTGTGTTCCTTGTTCTTCATGATGCTCTCTGCGCTTTTAACGGACCTCTGAGACTATCACAGTGCAGGTGCATTTATACGGAGACTTGATTACACACAAGTGGATTTTTATCATCATTAGTCATTTAGGTCAACATTGGATCATTCAGAGATCCTCACTGAACTTCTGGAGAGAGTTTGCTGCACTGAAAGTAAAGGGGCTGAATAATTTTGCACGCCCAATTTTTCAGTTTTTGATTTGTTAAAAAAGTTTGAAATATCCAATAAATGTCATTCCACTTCATGATTGTGTCCCACTTGTTGTTGATTCTTCACAAAAAAATACAGTTTTATATTTTTATGTTTGAAGCCTGAAATGTGGCAAAAGGTCACAAAGTTCAAGGGGGCCGAATACTTTCGCAAAGGAACTGTATATTTTTGGTTACTACACGATTCCATATGTGCTATTTCATAGTTATTTAATAGTTTTGATGTCTTCACTATTAGTCTAGATTGTATAAAATAGTAAAAATAAAGAAAAACCCTGGAATGAGTAGGTGTGTTCAAACTTTTGACTGGTGCTGTATAAAGTTGTATTGAAATAAAGGAAAAACAAATCCCAGTATTTACAGCTCCTTGGTTGATGTAGACATGGACTCGTCCCTCCTCTCTCGTGGTGCTGTACATGGGAGCTCCTACCAGTAGATCAGACAGGCCATCTCCATTCAGGTCCACGGCACACACACTGGCACCAAAATACGAGCCCAGCTACAGTATAAGAGAAGCAGGTTTTATGTCTATATAGTCAATCACATCAACCAAATGTATTTTTAAAGCCATTTTTGACATCAGTAGTTGGCACAGAGTGTTTTTGCAGTGAGGAGGTGTGATCTAGTTCTGTGTCAAAATCAAGACATTAAGAAGTGAGACATTAAAGACTGGTTTCCCAGACACAGATTAAACCCGGTCCTAGACTAAAGAGCATGCCCAATGGAGATTGGTCCCGCATTGGTAGAGCAAGGTGCTTACACTGCCAGGGTTCCCACGGGGGACCAGTACGTGGGATAATATATGTACTCACTAATGTAAGTCGCTCTGGATAAGAGCGTCTGCTTAATGACTCCAATGTGACTACTAATTTTCACCTTGCTTCCCTTGACTTCACTGATGATCTTCAGCATGTTTTCTTCAGCTCTGAATAGGTAGGCCTGGAGAAGAGGAGAAACAAGACCTGGTCACATCAGGACCTAAAGCCAACTAAGGATGAGTATACAGGTGGTAAAATGCATACACTACTAAGATTGTATCACAATACCCACATAGACATCACCTGCTTTCTACTGATCAAATATATTTAATCTATCATATTAATACTCCTGTGGGGGATGCATTTGGTAAGGCCATTAAGAACTGGCAACTTGTACATTAAAAAAACATGTAAATAACAATTAATTCATAAAATGTGCACTGAATTGCCACATGACATAATGATTTCCCACTTCCTCTTTCTGCAGATAGATACATTTACATTAGTTTAGCAGACATACCAACTTATACATATAGCAGAAGCAGAGTTAACTACAGCATATGTCAATCTACCACTCATATACAGTTACTTGCCCACATAGTATCTACCTTGATTGAATGTAGTGATTGTGTCACTCTGGAAAAAGAGCTTCTGCTAAATTACTTAAATGTAAATATATTAACAACCAAATACTTTCAGCTAATTCAGAATAAAGGCCTTTAGTGACATCAATCAACAGAGGACCAATCATCAAAAGATCTTACTAATGTAATTGACAGACCAGAGCAGCTAACACATGGTATGTGTCTCCCACATGTCACCCCCATAGCGCTCTGGTCAAAAGTAGTACACTATAGGGAATAGGGTGCCATGGTCTTTTTCAGCAACACAAATGTCATACATTTCACCAGCAGAAGGAGGAATGCCCGATTCATCATATATTTTACATCAGCCTGGATGGTGATTTAAACACAAATACTGCATTGTACTTACCACTTTACTACCCCCGCTTGTCAGTTCATACAAAACGAGCCGATTCATGTGCAAGTGTTGGTACTGTGCTTTCTATCTACAGGCAGGTGACGGAGTGATGGGGGTAAAAGGAAAAACAGGAATTAAATGAACTCTTACTTTACCAGTCTGCCTGTGCTGGGGTGCACCTCCAACGATCTCTGTGGAGTCAGGGTGAAGGAAATGGCCGGCGCCAACCGAGTAGCCTGGCGATGAAATTAAGGATCTTAACGTTAGTACAACACCAGCACAACTTTAATATAACCGACGAATCAGACTACCAAAGTTGCCTGGCAATGGAAATGCATTACAACGTTAAAACTTCTTTGGGATCGGTGTCCCTTCCACGGGACGTATGAGCTAACGTAGGCTAATGCGATTAGCATGAGGTTGTAAGTAACAAGAATATTTCCCAGGACATAGACATATCTGATATTGTCAGAAAGCTTAAATTCTTGTTAATCTCACTGCACTGTCCAATTTACTGTAGCTATTAGAACATTTTTTTGCATTCTATTTTACCAGTTTATTGTGTTATATTCTCCTACATTCCTTTCACATTTCCACAAACTTCAAAGTGTTTCCTTTCAAATGGTACCAAGAATATGCATATCCTTGCTTCAGGGCTTGAGCTACAGGCAGTTAGATTTGGGTATGTCATTTTAGGCAAAAATTGAATGGGCTTATCCTTTTATTAATACAATGTCCGTACAATGTTAGTAAAACCTTAATACAACCTTGGTACAACCTTAGTACAACCAACAACACAGGTAGAACCAGATGGTACTGGTTGAGATAAGCGCAACAGGCCACACTGTGACTGGCTTGATGAGAGAGAACAACATTCCTTTGATAAGAGCTTCAAAAAAGGGTTTACATTACATGACAGGTCTTTTCCATGCATAAAAGTATGTTAGAAAAATGTGATTTTTGCTGGCACTAGTTCGGTTAAAAACATTGATATGGATCCCCTTGACAGAGAGACAACATCAATATTTGCAGTAACTACAATTGAGCACATACTGAGCAATAGCGTGTGTGTGTGTGTGTATGTATGTGTATGTATGTGTGTGTGTGTGTGTGTGTGTGTGTGTGTGTGTGTGTGTGTGTGTGTGTGCTTATGTGTGTGTGTATGCACCTGACAATCAGCTTCCTGTTCACACACACAGAGTGTTCTCTCAACACACAGACACAGAAAAAGCATGCTTCTTCTTCAAATTCCATTACGTTACACTTCACTAACTCACAGCCTCTGCGGAAAAACAAATGAGACGTGTGACAACAAGACAAGTCCTTCTGATTGTCTCTAACCATGTTATTATTAATGTACCTAATGTGCCATATGTTGTATTACATATATGTACCCAGATAACTGCCATAGAGTACAGTGCTGTCGTCATCCACATAGGCAGACAGGACCATACTGGAGATGTTGTAGACCAGAACAGACCCAGTCCAGTACGATGTCCCAGGGGCTCCCATTATTATCAAGTCCTGAAGAAAAACAACACAAAACATACATTATAGAATGGCAGTTTTTGATGTATGTTTGGGATTTACTGTATGTTTGGGATTTTCTGTACGTGCTTGTAAGTTTGTGACTTGTATTTCCAGCACAGGCTGTATTACCAGCACAGGCTGTATTACCAGCACAGGCTGTATTACCAGCACAGGCTGTATTTCCAGCACATGCTGTATTACCAGCACAGGCTGTATTACCAGCACAGGCTGTATTACCAGCACATGCTGTATTACCAGCACAGGCTGTATTACCAGCACAGGCTGTATTACCAGCACAGGCTGTATTACCAGCACAGGCTTCACATAAACTATGGGTCTAAAAAGAATATCTAGATGAATTAATACCTCATTCAGAAAGTTGGATATTCCTGCTTGGCATGACCCGTAGTCTTCACCAAACTTCCGTTGATGATCTGGAAAGAGACACGTCATTTAATTCAACCTCTCAGTGCAGATGAATTACAGGAGTGGCCTTGGTCATGATGAAAAATAAAAACATGCAGACTGCATACTCCCAATCATCTGAGAAGAAGCAATGTTTCAGCACCATGGGGTTATCTAGACAAGTCTCACAACAAGAAAAAGGTTGTTTTACAGATACTAAACAGAAAGACGTTGTACCTTTATAGCATGGGATAAGTGGTTGAGACTGTTTGAGATCAGCTTCGTATCTGTAGCAGACACCATGAGGCAGCTTGTTCTGGTTGTCTTTCCTGGAATAGAACACGTTCTTCCAACGATGCCCACATGCCTGTGGAACGAGAAGCAGCACAGATGTTTTGGATGAAATGCAACTGTTTGAGCAACAATGTAATAATCTACACACAAAAAATGTAAACTCGATGGTTCTTCTAACGAGGGACATAATGCAAGCCCTGTCCAGCAGCTACACTACATGACTGAAAGTATGTGGACACCTGCTCGTCGATCATATCATTCCAAAATCAAGGGCATTAATATGGAGTCCCCCCCCCCCCTTGGTGGTGCTATTATAGCCTCCTAGGAAGGCTTTCCACTAGATGTTGGAACATTGCTGGACTTGCTTCCATTCAGCCACAAGCACATTAGTGAGGTTGGGCACTGCACTGATGTTGGGCAAACAATTTCTGAATGGACCTCCCTTTGTGCACAGGGGCATTGTCATGCTAAAACAGGAAAGGGCCTTCCCCAAACTGTTGCCACAAAGTTGGAATCACAGAATCATCTAGGATGTCATTGTATGCTGTAGCGTTAAGATTTCCCTTCACTGGAACTAATAGACCTAGCCGAACCATGAAAAACAGCCCCAGACCATTATTCACAATTGCCACTATGCATTCGGGCAGGTAGTGTTCTTCTGACATCCACCAAACCCAGATTCATCTGTTGGACTGCCAGATGGTGAAGCGCGATTCATCACTCCAGAGAGCGTGTTTCCACTGCTCCAGAGTCCAATGATGGCGAGCTTTACACCACTCCAGCCGACGCTTGGCATTGCGCATGGTGATCTTTGGCTTCCGTGTGGCTGCCTGGCCATGGAAACCCATTTCATGAAGCTCCCGACGAACAGTTATTGTGCTGACGTTGCTTCCAGAGGCAGTTCTTCAGTAAGGCCATTCTCCTGCCAGTGTTTGTCTATGGAGATTGCATGGCTGTGTGAACTATTTTTTTATAAAACTGTCAGCAACGGATGTGGCTGAAATAGCAGAATCGACTCATTTGAAGGGTGTCCACATACTTATTAATATGTATAGTGTAGTTTCCAAAATAACGTTAACCACCAATAGACTATAGGGCTAAACAAAACATGTACATGTTGTGGGTCTTCTAACTAGTGACATAGGTCTGATAGGGTTGCAAATGATGCTAGCCTTATTTCTTATTTCAACTAAATTCACCAGATGTTGCCTATCTCATCATTTGATTTAGGTCTCAGAATGGGCACAAAGACTGTATATGACTGTACTGTTACATACCAATACATGGCCATCACTGGACTATAGAGAATGGGTTGTACCCCTAATGGGACTAATTGACATACCAATACATGGCCATCACTGTAATGAAAATTGTGATAGCTGCTGCTGTAAATGGGGCTTTATAAATCAATCTGATTGAGTGAGTGACTTAACATACCAATACATGGCCATCACTAGGCTGTCTAGACAGGCTGACTCCGAGCCACTGGTTGTCACTTTCAGAGAAGCAAGTCTTCCCACAACTGTCCACACCTGTAGTACACACACACACCACATGTAGAGAAAGTGAGAGAGAGAACAAGAGCAAGATATGAGAAGTTGCCATAACCAGTATTATTGCCTTATAAACGTATTATGTTTTCTTATAATCCAATGTCAGTGAACAAATACCCCAAACCACCTTGGTCAGATAAACAGAACCACTTAATTTTTATCATGGAGGTCCCACATTCTTTCTTTGTAAAGTTGAGTGGATATGCAATACATCAATAATACAAACCCGTTAATATTTGCTGACATTCTCTATTGCCTGAGAAGTTGCACTTATAAATTGCTCCTGGTTTTATAAGGGTTGGATCGAATGTTGAATTCGCAACTGGAGCTCCGACTATTAACCTATAACAGATAATTATGGAAATCATCATCAGCCAACCATTCACTAACGTTATAGTTTTACACACATCAATATCCCAACTGTGTGATTTAAAAAAATATATATATATACATTTCACACTCAAAAAGTTGTCAAACGGCAACTGGACAGCCTAAATGGGCAGTTACTACTGGTCAAAGTTCATTGTGTTCATTGACTCCCTAATTAAAATGTATCACACAGTTTCAATTTGAAGAACCCCTAAAGGATCCCCCAGGAAACCTTTATTCTTAGAGTATAATACATGTGTGTAGCCTATTCGGTTAGTGTTTTATGACAAAAGTTTTAAAAAATAAGCCTACAAAATGTTGTAATCGCTTACCATGTGTGTTGCTTGTTCTTATGTAACAACACAGAATATCCAAATAAAGATCCATTTGGGCCACTGAAACTAACCGGATGGTCTACATCCAAATTGTAACAGTCAGTGAGACTACAGCACCAAGCGAGAAGAAAGGTCCAACAGCAATAAAGATTCACCGGCTTCTTTCGCTCCATTTAAAAAAACAATAAAACACAAACTTTTCCAACACGAAGAGACTTCAATTGATGGCAGAGGGAAACAAAAGAAAGGTCAAACTTTTCGATGATTAAAAGTCAGGATAACAGCGAAAAGTTGTACATAACGATAACAACTTTAGCACGGCAGTTGAATAGAGACTGAACACTCAACTCTTGTAGCGAGCTGCCTGAGTCCGTAGGTCTGCTGTGCTCATGGCTAAATTCCGTCACGTGGAAGTTCTCAGCTTTGAACCTCTGGTGGGCGGCGGGCACATGCTGCTCCCCAAACTCACAGCGCTGAACCCTCCTACCTACACATCAGTCAAACTAAGAGAAAGATGTGTTCCCTGGAATTAACAGTACAGTGAAACGTTTCAGAAAGGCTTGAATCAAATCCACACTTTACAGTTAACTGCCAAAATAAAGGAAACAGCAATATAAAGTGACGTTGGACCACCTGAGCCACTAGATCAGCTTCAATGAACCTTGGCATACATTCTACAAATGTCTGGAACTCCATTTGGGGATGCAACACAATTCTTCCACAAGAAATTCCATAATTTGGGATTTTGTTGATGGTGATGGAAAACTCTGTCTCAGGCACTGCTCCAGAATCTCCCACATGTGTTCAATTTGGTGGAGACCTGGTTACTAACTGACTGATGCAGGCGAGCACACACCCATTCACACTCAAACACACACATAAACCCCCACCTTTACTCCTTTGAGACCCCTCTTTCAAAGTCACAGATCTCTTCTTCTAGCCATGGTAGCAACTGGGATTTTTTATACATGACCCTAAGCAGGAACCACACCTGTGTGGAAGCACCTGCTTTCAATATACTGTACTTTGTATCCCTCATGTACTCATTTTTCTGTTTTCTTTATTTTGTCAGGTACATGTAGATGCTGCTGAAATTGATTGTTGGCTATATATGGCTGGGCTACTATATATTTCTGATGCTGTCATTTTGTGCCAGAATAATGCTCAAGTCTAATTAGCTTTTTGTAATAGGTGAGGAAATAGAAAAAGTAACACATACAAAACAACTGTCAAGGGAACTAGAAGCACAAGCATTTCGCTACACTCGCATTAACATCTGCTAACCATGTGTATGTGACAAATAAAATTTGATTTGATTTGATTTGAACATAGACTTTATCTTTCTGACAAAGTTCATTGTATATAGCCAAGTTAACTTGACTTATTGTGTATTTATTCCTTGTGTCATTACTTTTCTATTATTGATCTATTGTTTCTCTCTGCATTGTTGTGCATGGCCATAAGTAAGCATTTCACTGTTAGTCTACACCTGTTGTTTACCAAGCATGTGACAAATACAATTTCATTTCATAAAGTTCATTAAGAAGGAATGGAATTAGGCTATTGATATATATATATTTTTTAACAAATTAATATGGACCATGATTGAGTGTCAGGAAACAGGGAATGTTATCCTACGGGGCGAGACCGTCTGGAATGTCTGTCTACGATATTTTCCCATATTGGTCCGTCCGGAACATGATGTGAATTTAGCGTCTGTCGGGATTTTTTTTTTCTGTGTCCATTAATTTCTATACATCATTATTTGCAGTAACTACAACTGAGCTAATATTGAGCAACAGTGTGTGTGTTTGTTTTCTTTGTGCGCTAATAATCTCCTGCAACCAACCAGGTTTTATTCCCACGGTGTAGGCCTAAATGAACCATGCGGAGCCAGTGTCTTACCAGTGGTCTGCTGGGACAATTGCCTGCTCAGTTATATTAGGTGTAGGATAGAGGGAGGGTTTGTCCACTTGGCTGAATAGTGGTGGTGAAAACCTGTGTTTCGTGAGAGAGACCACACACAAGTTGACACAACAAAGCAAGTATTTGGTGTTGTGCTCTTTGGCTTATAATGTGTTTTTTTCCCAACAGAAGTAAGGGAAAGAGCAAATAAAGTAAAGAGAAGAAAAGAGAAGAGAGAGAGGAAAAGAAGGAAGGAGGTAGCAGGTCTAAGTGTAATGGAACTTGATTCATGTCCTATTGCCAAAGCCTCAGAGGTCGATGGCCGCGCAGGGACAGACATTAGTGACTAAATAAAACCCAGTGTGCTTGTGCTGGAGACTTCATGTTCCACCCAGTGTTGTGTTCAGACCACCTAAAGCGAGACCGAGTTAAGACTGGAGCAAATCGAGTCAAGACCAAGACTGGAGGTGGGGGCGAGACTGAGTCAAGACCAAGACCGGGAATGGGGTGAGGGCTGAGAGTCTGAGTCAAGACCATGATTGTGATTGTGTCAGATCGGCACCCTAAGAAGAGCTACCAAAAGTACAGTACTGTGTTAATATTTCAGAAGAACATATGGAATCCTTAGCCATTCATAATGGTTAAAAAATGCATACTGTGGACAAATAGAGAGCTACTCTACAAATGATTAAACTAGTTTAAACCAAAGGCTTAGACTCAAGAGGCAGTTCATCAGCTGTTTTGAATTCTGCGCTGTACTACTAGTTTGCTTTCAATCAAATTTTCCTCACATATGACACCTCCAAGAACAGTGAATAGACGTTGGCATTCATAACATATAACGCAATAAAGCACATCTCTGTCTTTTCAAAGACGTACTTAACATTTCACATTCATGGCTGTCTCATGACTGAGACAAAGTAATGTCTTTCAGATTCATGAGGTAGTCACCTGGAATGCATTTCAATTAACAGGTGTGCCTTGTTAAAAGTTCATTAGTGGAATTTCTTTCCTTCTTAATGCGTGTGAGCCAATCAGTTGTGTTGTGACAAGGTAGGGTTGGTATACAGAAGATAGCCCTATTTGGTAAAATACCAAGTCCATATTTTGGCAAGAACAGCTCAAATAAGCAAAGAAGAATGATAGTCCATCTTTGTTTTAAGACATGAAGATGTGTCAATCTGGAAAATTTCAAGAACTTTGAAAGTTTCTTTAAGTGCAGTCACAAAAACCATCAAGCGCGATAATGAAACTGGCTCTCATGAGGACCACCACAGGAAAGGAAGACACAGAGTTACCTCTGCTGCAGAGGATAAGTTCATTAGAGTTACCAGCCTCAGAGATCAGCAATTAACTGCACCTCAGATTGCAGCCCAAATAAATGCTTCACAGAGTTCAAGTAACAGACACATCTCAACATCAACTGGTCAGAGGAGACTGCGTGAATCAGGCCTTCATGGTCGAATTGCTGCAAAGAAACCACTACTAAAGGACACCAATAATAAGAAGAAACTTGTTTGGGCCAAGAAACCCGAGCAATGGACATTAGGCATACAGAGACACTAATGTACTTGTCCTCTTGCTCAGTTGTGCACCGGGGCCTTCCACTCCTCTTTCTATTCTGGTTAGAGACAGTTTGCGCTGTTCTGTGAAGGGAGTAATACACAGCGTTATACCAGATCTTCAGTTTCTTGGCAATTTCTCACATAGAATAGCCTTAATTTCTCAGAACAAGAATAGACTGATGAGTTTCAGAAGAAAGTGATTTGTTTCTAACTATTTTGAGCCTGTAATCGAACCCACAAATGCTGATGCTCCAGATACTCAACTAGTCTAAAGGAGGCCAGTTTTATTGCTTCTTTAATCAGAACCACAATTTTCAGCTGTGATAACACAATTGCAAAAGGGTTTTCTAATGATCAATTAGCCTTTTAAAATTATACATTTAGATTAGCTAACACAACGTGCCATTGGAACACCAGAGTGATGGTTGCTGATAATGGGCCTCTGTAGATATTCCATTAAAAATCAGCCGTTTCCAGCTACAATGGTCATTTACAGCATTAGTAATGTGGACACTGTATTTCTGAGCAATTTGATGTTATTTTAATGGAAAAAAAGTGCTTTCTTTAAAAAACAAGGACATTTCTAAGTGACCCCAAACATTTGAACAGTAGTGTATATACAAATTCTATTTTTGATTATTCACTGGTGCTGCAGCACTCTCAGCACCCCTACTTTCCGTGACTATGCCTCTCACTACTTCCCCCCCTCTCCCCATCTCTCTCTCTCTGTTAATTTGTGTTTATGTGTGTGATGACTTTGCATGTTTTTCTCCTCCCTTATCCCATCACCATTAGTTAATATTCTCTGAAGTTTCCTGAGTACCAATGAAATCATAAACAAAACAAAAGCCTTGTTACATCCCGCTGTCCTCAATATTGGGAAAACCTTCATATGGATCTCCTCCAGGTCTCCTCTGTAACTCTGTAGAGGAAATGTCATCATGTAAACAAACAATGGACCCCACTGTATAGTTTCTCTAGTCAGAGGTAATTGAGTTGATTTGTGGAAACTACCCATGAGGTATGTCAAGGGACAAGTGAGGGACATCGTTAGCTTGGCCATTGAACAAACAAAACTTCACGTGTGGCCAGCCATGGATGTGCTAGTGCATTGTGTATGGAGCATATGACTGGGATAGGAGTGGAACAGGGAGGGACTTAAATTGCACAAACTGTCCATGCAATGGTTGGACGAACGGTCGGGGGTTCCATATTTTACAAGACACGAGTGAAGATCATCCCATCACTGTAAACAACCCTTCTTGTTGTTGAATGTGACATCATGTTTGCTCTTCTTACTCTAATCTCATAGGCGTTTTTTTTTCTCTCTCTCTCTCTCTCTCTCTCTCTCTCTCTCGACAGACAGACAGACAGACAGACAGACAGACAGACAGACAGACAGGAAACTGGAATAAATGGAAAGCTGATTCATGATCTTTTCCAGCAGGCAGATAGACAGTGTCTGCATCCCAAATGGCACCCTATTCCCTATAATGTGCACTACATTTGACATCTGGTCAAAAGTAGTGGAATAAATAGGGAATAGGGTGCCATTTGGGACACAAGCAGTCAGACCTCCCCTCCCAGGGGCCTCATCCGCAAGGCTATCTCTGTCGTAACATCCTTAACATGGCTGTATGGTGTGTGTGGGTGTGGCCCGCCCTATGGTCAGGGCTTTCCAGAGAAGACCATCCAGGAACCCTTTCTGTACACACACACACACACACACACACACACACACACACACACACACACACACACACACACACACACACACACACACACACACACACACACACACACACACACACACACACACACACACACACACATACACACACACACAATCTAACACAGCCTAGATTTGAGCATTGTTTTAGCCGTACACCACCAGGCTTCCCCGATCATTTCATAAAAGCAGTTTACGACAATCCTGGCAATTGCAATTGTTACATCCCTGTTTCCTTATTCAGGGATTACTGTCACAACTGCTCCCGCTCCTTCTCTCTGGTGTTCAAGGGCGCCAGGCTGCCCTTCATTACGCACACCTGTCACCATCATTACGCAAATCTGCGCTCATTGGACTCACCTGGACCCCTTCACATCTGTTGATTGCCCCTCCTATATCTGTCTGCTCCTCAGTTTGTTCCCCATGTCAGCATTATTGTCATTTTGTTTTCCCCTGTCCAGACACTGCCCGTATTCTGTTCCTGTCTGTGTTTCATTAAATGTTCACTCCTTGTACTTGCTCCTCGTCTCCAGGATCCGTCCTTACTATTACGAATTAATAAACAAATGACACACATGGCTGTGTTTAAACATTTAACCTAACTGTCTATGTTGTCTGTGTCTAGATATCCAGCTCCCTCAGCTGTCTCCTTTATCTTATCTCGTGTACCTGTGTTTCAGCTACTGCCAGGGAGTTAAAGGGATCTGTTTAAAGCACCAAGCACAGGAAGCATAAAGGTCACTTACATTTTTCCTCCATTTTATGGGGGAAGAAAAAATACAATTCACAGTTTATGACTGTATGTACCCTACTGTATATCCATGTGAGGTTATTTTCTAAAGCCTGGATGTTTAATTGTTTAATTCATGTTTAATTTGTCTGGTTATCTGAGATATTTGAATACATAAACTGTACTAAACTGTTATACCTATGGCGCTATAGCACATAAATGAAGGGTGAGGATCTTCCCTTCAACACTGATGATCACTGTGACATTCCTGATACTGTGGGAAGTGGAACAAAACCAGGGCTATGTTCATTAGGATATGCAATGGAAAATGATTATGAGCATTTCTTGTTGTCAAGTTCAGGTAGTCCCTTCTGGTATCAGTCTATTTTCTTCTGTTTAGTTCCTAAATAACATGATACAGGTAATAATTACAGTAGCTGAATGGTCATTCGTTGAATCTCTTACCTCTGTGTATGCCATAGCAGGATGTGGTTATTCTACTCTACACGGTATGTACCCATGCGACCACCACCCAGGCATTTTTGGCCCAACGTTTTATCACTACCCTTATTAAAGGAGTTAAATTAGAGGGAGCTCCTGAAGCACTCTCTCTCACTTACAGTAGTTTGTAATGACTTCGGTCATGAGAGTGCCTGTGTTGGCATTACGTGGTAGCTGGGGAATGCCCACCCAGTCTCTCCATGGCATGGTCTCAATAGTTAGGTGAACTCATTATGTAGCCAGTATCCCAGAGCCACTGTAAACCATTATACTCAGACCTTGTATGCCACTGTAAACCATTATACTCAGACCTTGTATGCCACTGTAAACCATTATACTCAGACCTTGTATGCCAATGTAAACCATTATACTCAGACCTTGTATGCCACTGTAAACCATTATACTCAGACCTTGTATGCCACTGTAAACCATTATACTCAGACCTTGCATGCCACTGTAAACCATTATACTCAGACCTTGTATGCCAATGTAAACCATTATACTCAGACCTTGTATGCCACTGTAAACCATTATACTCAGACCTTGTATGCCAATGTAAACCATTATACTCAGACCTTGTATGCCAATGTAAACCATTATACTCAGACCTTGTATGCCAATGTAAACCATTATACTCAGACCTTGTATGCCACTGTAAACCATTAACAAGGGGAAATATGAAGTGTTGCTTCAAAACTACAAAAACTAATTCCACACCGAGTGTAACACGTGGCATGCCTTGTATTAGATACCATTGGGAAAAGGTACCACTCATTACACCAGCCTTGGTGTACCACTGTAAACTGTTAACCTGATGGTATCATACTTACAGGCAAAATATTATGAAGTGTCCTGTTGGAAATACTGTAATAATAATAAAAAACAGCCCAACATGATTATATGCGTTTTGAAACAAACAACACACAACAACAAAAACGTAACGGGGAAAGAAAACATGATCAAGGGAATGCTTTGATGGTTGTATTTGTGACCACCCTGTGTGAAACACTCTATTGATTTAAAACATATGAAGAGTTTATTTCCAAAACGTTATATCCCCCCCAAAAATCACATTTGTGTTTTTAACCAGAAATTATTGCTTATGGGTACATTGAGGTGTGTGTGTAAAATATTAAGCTAATTTACCATCTTTTCTGAAAATGGATGTAACGCTTGCTGTCTGGGGAAGGAGAGGAGGACCAAGGTGCAGCGTGGTAAGTGTTCAAATGATTTAATGAAATATGCAACACTAGACAAAACAACAACCACGACAGAAAAAAACAGTCCTGAAAGGTGAAACAAAAACACTAAACAGGAAACAACCACCCACAAAACACAATGGAAAACAGGCTACCTAAATATGGTTCTCAATCAGGGACAACGATTGACAGCTGCCTCTGATTGAGAGCCATACCAGGCCAAACACAGAAATAGAAAATCATAGACAAACTAACATAGACAACCCACCCAACTCACGCCCTGACCATACTAAAACAAAAGACAAAACAAAGGAACTAAGGTCAGAACGTGACAATGGATATATAGTGTTTTGGAAAGAAGCTCTTCATATTTACTGTTATCCCTCTCTTTGCTTTGAATTTGACAACCCCTCATCAGAAAAATCAGTTTCTCCCATCAAAAGGAAGCCATGAAATCCCAATGTTTGTGTGGATAAAGCCAAGAAAATATGAACTATCCCTAATTCCCCAATATGTTCCTCTCCTCCTCTACTCTTCCCCTGGGCTCATCCACATGGTTGTCGTATCTATTCGACACACACACACACACACACACACACACACACACACACACACACACACACACACACACACACACACACACACACACACACACACACACACACACACACACACACACACACACACACCCCTCGAGCTCTATGCACAAGGTTGTGAGAGGCCCTAGTGTCTCTCAGGAGAACCATGATGAGATGCCTGTGAATTGTACCCAGGGCAGCAGCTCATGACAGGCCCCAGCTGTGGCCAAGGCATGCACTGGTCCCACAGGACCCACTACAAATCTTATAATGGTGCTCTCCAATGGGCCAGGAGGAGAGGGGGTAGAGGCAGGGAGGGGCATGGACGGGTGGTTCCGCTTCAATGGCAGGCGATGCACTACCTTGTTCCTGGGTTTGTATGAAGAGCCACTCCTTAAGAGTAAATACATGACAGAACTAGGGGGGTTCAAGGATAGAGCACTGTCCTGGTCTTTATTTGGGCTGTATATTGGTGTGAAGAAGAAGATCTCTGTCACGTTCTGACCTTAGTTCTTTTGTTATGTCTTTGTTTTAGTATGGTCAGGGCGTGAGTTGGGTGGGTTGTCTATGTTAGTTTTTCTATGATTTGCTATTTCTGTGTTTGGCCTGGTATGGTTCTCAATCAGAGGCAGCTGTCAATCGCTGTCCCTGATTGAGAACCATAGTTAGGTAGCCTGTTTTCTATTGTGTTTCGTGGGTGATTGTTTCCTGTTGGATGTTTGTTTCACATTTCAGGACTGGTTTCAGTTGTATCAGTCACGTTGTTATTTTGTATTCTTTAGTGTTCAGTTTTAATAAACTAAAATGGACACTTACCACGCTGCACATTGGTCCGACATCTCTTACCCCTCGTCAGAAGAAGAGGACGAAAACCCTTACAATCTCCAAAAAGAAGCACACACAGAGGTTGATGGTGTTCCAACTAGAATGAGAATCCCCTTACGGGAAAGCACATGATATCACATGATTTGACGTGTGACATTTCCACATATTGCACATTGGGAAACCATGTGTTTTGAAACACTTCACATGTGCAAGCAGTAGAATCAGATTTAAAAAACAGATAAAGATACCCCTGATGTAACAGTGGGGACTGTGAAGAGACACACACTAGCACAGACACATATTCACATGATAAAACACAAACTCTACACACACGTGCACATGGATCTTGTATTGTAAATGTGTGTCGGTGGAGTGGTGGCCTGAGGGAGCACACTGAATGTGTTGGGTAATGTGCTATGAAATGTAATGTCATGTATTTTAAACTGTATGTAACTGTGTTATGTTGCTGAACTGCTGGAAGAGTAGCTGCTGCCTTGGCAGCACGTAATGGGGATCCATAATAAGTACAACTACAAATGTGAAACCATGTGTTCTTTCCCATGTGATCACAATAACCTTCCAGATGTGGATTCAAATTTTCACATGAGATCTCACATGTGATGCCTTGCAAACAAAATGCAGTCAACATGATACACACAGTGTTCTCAATTTAGATATTTGACAAACAACTACGTTGTGTATGTTTATTTTTGCAGTAATTATTAATTTTTTTACCTGGGAATTTAAAATTACAACCTCTTGGTTCACAGCATTCCAAACTTTCCGCTATGCCACAATATCTGTGTGAGTAAATCAGTTAATCTGAATTCCTACACGTTGAACTTCAAAGTACTGTAAATCTCTGCCTTGTTAAAAAATAAAAACGATTCTATTTATCATAGTGATTCAGGTGTAACATAAAAGTAAAATAATATGCCCACCAACATTAGACAACGTCACAGAAAACCCTCAAATTGCTGAAGTAAGTAAATGTAATCAATGATGAGAGAATAGTCAGAATAACTGAAATAGCAGTGCAGATGGTACTTTTGCTAAGTGCAGAGATGTATTATAGATAATAAATGTTTAGGTAAATGCTCCAGGTGTTGTGGTGCAGAAGATTTGAAAGTTACTTCAAATCTACAGGTGGTTAGTTCAAATCCCCAGTGGTGTCATATTTTAGCTGAACAGCGATAACACATGGAATTGCACATTTGAAAACATGATCACATGTGAAGTGTTTCAAAATCACATGTTTTCACGTGTGAAATGTCACATATGAAGTCTTCTAAAAACATGTTTTCACATGATTGATGTGATTTTCCATATGCGAAATCATGTTGTTCAACATGTGATAACATTAAACTACACTGTTAGCCAGCCATTGCTGTTAATTTGTGGTCAATTTGAGTTATTATACATACATTTCTACAGTAATAGTATACTATATTAGTGTTTTGCTATATATTTACTGTCAATGGCAATGCACTTTTTGGCCCTTCCTGCAAATTAGCCTCATTCACAATTGCATTTAAGCTTATATGATACTTTAGATGTGCTTATGGCATAAACTGTAAAACATGTTTTCCTGTAACTCTATAGTAAGTTACCGGCTTCTGAGTTGTGGTGAAGGCAGTGGAAACAACTTTTAATGTGTTTCTACAGCTGAACTGTAATTTGTCAGTAAATATACAACTACAAATTGTATTTTGGAAGTACACAGAAATTCCAATTCAAGTATTTTCAATATCGGAAAATGGTTTAAATGGAACTTAAATGGAATTGACCTCAACATTGGTTAGCATACTTGGGATGAAACCACACGTGGGGTAGGAACTCACTTTTTAAATGACGGCAACCTTGAATTTCCTGCTTTGCCACCAGGTCTGTGGGCATGACAGAGATCAGCCACAGACTTATTGGTAAGAATACATTTCTGCACTTTGCTAAAAGTTTCCCAGAATCAAGTCTATAATTGTACGATTATCTGACATCACCAACTAAACAGCAGTAGCAGTGCTCAGGGACACTTGACATTAATCAGATCAAGCGTAAACACGAGATAGCGGACACCAGAAGAGCAGGTGTTTTGGCAGTGTTGGAGGTGTAACTGAATTAGAACTGCTTGTGTGGTCATTGTCACTAAGCCACACCCGTCCAGCTCACGTTAGAAGTTCAGTATGAGAAAGTGTAGGTTAGATAGAAATAATGCCATTCAAATTGAAAATCATTAAAGAAAATAATGAGGATTTCTGTCTTATCGAGGGGTAGATTACATATCACATTCCAGTGTTCCAACTTGTAAACTAGGCTGCATGGGATTCCTCTTAATGCAGCTCCGTGCAGCCAATGGCAATTTCCACTTCAGGAATAACGCCAGGAGATGTTTGTGGATTTTACAGCTCTAACTCAGTTCCACCTCTGACACCGCCAAAACAACCACTATGCAGGTGTCTGCTAGAATCTAGCACTAAGTGTGCATTAACGTCTCAGCAGTGCCGCCAGATGGTTATTTGTTACCAGTTTATTAGATACACCCATCTAGTACTGGGTTGGGCCCCCCTGTAGCATGTGCCAGGAACATTTTCCCCACACCATCGCCACCAGCCTGTACCGTTGACACCAGGCAGGATGGGGCCATGAACTCATGCTGATTATGCCAAATCCCAACTCTGCCATCAGCATGACACAACAGGAACCGGGATTAATTGGACCAGGCAATGTTTTTACACTCCTCAATTGTCCAGTGTTGGTGATCGCGTCCCCACTGGAGCAGCTTCTTCTTGTTTTTAGCTGTTAGGAATGGAACCCTGTGTGGTCATCTGCTGCAATAGCCCATCCTTGACAAGGGCCGATGAGTTATGAGTTCCGAGATGCCGTTCTGCACACCACTCTTGTACTGCGCTGTCATTTCCCTGTTTGTGGCCCGCCTGTTAGCTTGCACGATTCTTGCCATTCTCCTTCGACCTCTCTCATCAACTAACTGTTTTCCCCCACAGGACTGCCGCTGACTGTATGTTTTTCTTTGTCGCACCATTCCTGGTAGACCCTAGACAACGTTGTGCGTGAAAAGTACAGGAAGCTGGAAGTTTCTGAGCTACAGGAACTGGTGCGCCAGGCACTGACGATCATATCATGCTCAAAGTCACTTAGGTCATTCATTTTGCCCATTGTAACGTTCAATTGAACAATAACTGAATGCCTTGACGCCTGTCTGCATGCTCTAATTTAGCAAGCCACGGCCATGCGAATCATTTTTGTGAAGTGGGTGGTGTACCTAATAAACTATACTAAGTGTATATCCTCACACTCAAAAATAAGAGTACTGTTACGGTACAGTGTTGTTCTACAAAAAGGTACATTAGTTGTATATTTTCACCTCAACTAGACAAAAACCTCCAGGGGACCATGAAACAACGTTCTAAGAACTTCCTTGGGGACATCCCTGGAACGACCTGGGAACTAGACATAATCTGCAGGGGACCATACCTATTTAAATTGAATTAATGTCAGTTGTGCCTCTCAAAGTAAAATGTTCTAAATTATATTTGAAACCTGGGTTTTCACATGTGCTCAAATGTTGTCACTTGTTTAGTGTCATGGTGTCACGTGGAGATTTTACATCCCTATGTTGTCACATTTATTTCACATGAGATCGTGTTTTCACGTGCTCACATTATCACATATTGCTTCACACGTTGTCACATGTTATCACATTAACTTCACATTAACTCACGTGATCACATGAGATCACACAAGATTACACATTCACATGTGAAATGCATGTGTTTTTACCATAAGGGCCCGCTTAGTGGATGGTAAATGTTTAACCATTCACATGTGAAATGCATGTGTTTTTACCATAAGGGCCCGCTTAGTGGATGGTAAATGTTTAACCATTCACATGTGAAATGCATGTGTTTTTACCATAAGGGCCCGCTTAGTGGATGGTAAATGTTTAACCATTCACATGTGAAATGCATGTGTTTTTACCATAAGGGCCCGCTTAGTGGATGGTAAATGTTTAACCATTCACATGTGAAATGCATGTGTTTTTACCATAAGGGCCCGCTTAGTGGATGGTAAATGTTTAACCATTCACATGTGAAATGCATGTGTTTTTACCATAAGGGCCCGCTTAGTGGATGGTAAATGTTTAACCATTCACATGTGAAATGCATGTGTTTTTACCATAAGGGCCCGCTTAGTGGATGGTAAATGTTTAACCATTCACAGGAGATCATGAGGTCAGTCAGATGATGATGCAGAAAAGTTGTCAAAATAACAAATGAGTGAAAGAATAGATGAGTAGATCCCTAGCAACTGAGTCCCCTCAGGACAAACAAACCCACTAGCAACAGTCCACGTGGGTGCTTATACGTTGCAGCTAATTGAATCCATCTGTAGATGAGTGTATGTGAGTGTATGTGTTTGTGTGTGTGTGTGTGTGTGCAGGGTTGGGTAGGTTACTTTGTAAATGTAATCTGTTACAGTTACTAGTTACTTGTCCAAAATTGTATTCAGTAACGTAACTTTTAGATTACACAAACTCAGTAACGTAATATGATTACTTTCAGTTACTTTTAGATTACCTTCCCCCTAAGAGGCATTAGAAGACAAAAAGGACCCATCAAACGCATTTACTGTGTCATCAAATCAAATTCAATGTTATTGGACACATACACATATTTAGCAGATGTTATTGCGAATGTAGCGAAATGCTTGTGTTCCTAGCTCCAACAGTGCAGTAGTATCTAACAATTCACAACAATACACACAAATCTAAAAGTAAAATAATGGAATTAAGAAATATATGAATATTAAGACGAGCAATGTCGGAGTGACATTGACTAAAACACAGTAGAATAGAATACAGTATATACATATGAGATGAGTAAAGCGGTATGTAAACATTATTTAAACATTATTAAAGTGACTAGTGTTCCATTATTAAAGTGGCCAGTGATTCCATGTCCATGTATATAGGGCAGCAGCCTCTAAGATGCAAGGTTGAGTAACCGGGTGGTAGCCAGCTAGTGATGGCTATTGAACAGTCTGATAGCCTTGAGATAGAAGCTGTTTTTCAGTCTCTCGGTCCTTGCTTTGATGCACCTGTACTGACCTCGCCTTCTGGATGATAGCGTGGTGAACAGGCTATGGCTCGGGTGGTTGATGTCCTTGATGATCTTTTTGGCCTTCCTGTGACATCGGGTGCTGTAGGTTTCCTGGAGGTCAGGCAGTGTGTCCCCGGTGATGCGTTGGGCAGACCACACCACCCTCTGGAGTGTCCTGCAGGCTACAGTCCTACAGCCCAACAGGATGCTCTCAATTGTGCATCTGTAAGAGTTTGTGAGGGTCTTAGGGACCAAGACACATTTCTTCAGCCTCCTGCACCTTCTTCACCATACTGTGTGTGGGTGGACCATTTCACATTGTCAATGATGTGTACGCAGAGGTACTTGAAGCTTTCCACTTTCTCCACTGCGGTCCCGTCGATGTGGATAGGGGCGTGCTCCATCTGCTGTTTCCTGAAGACCATGATAAACTCCTTCGTTTTGGTTGACGTTGAGGGAGAGGTTATTTTCCTGGCACCACTCCACCAGGGCCCTCACCTCCTCCCTGTAGGCTGTCTCGTCATTGTTGGTAATCAGTCCTATTACTGTTGTGTCGTCTGCAAACTTGATGATTGAGTTGGAGGCATGCAGTCATGGGTGAACAGAGAGTACACGAGGGGGCTGAGCACACACCCTTGTGGGGCCCCTGTGTTGACAATCAGCGAAGTGAAGGTGTTGTTTCCTACCATCACCACCTGGGGGCCACCCCTCAAGGAAGTCTAGGACCCAGTTGCACAAGCCGGGTTTCAGACCCAGGGCCTGGAGCTTAATGATGAGCTTAGAGGATAGTGTGCAGTGCGATGGCGATTGAATCGTCTGTGGATCTATAAGTCAGTTTAAGTGGGTCTTGGGTGTCAGGTGAGGTAAGGTAAGGTAGAGGTGATATGATCCTTAACTATCCTCTCAAAACACTTCATGATGACAGAAGTGAGTGCTATGGGGCGATAGTAATTTCGTTCAGTTACCCTTGCTTTCTTGGGTACAGGAACAATAGTGGATACCTTGAAGCATGTGGGGACAGCAGACTGGGATAGTGAGAGATTGAATATGTCCGTAAACACTCCAGCCAGCTGGTCTGCGCATGCTCTGAGGAGTGCTTTGGGGCGTCGGTGTCCGCGACGTGGCTGGTTTTCCCATCATAGTGGTCTCTGACTTGTGGTCAGACTAGCTTAGGTGGAACAAACTTAAACTTTCACCTTTTTAGAATGCTGAATTGAATGTCATTAAGAAAACAGAATGGTGCCATAATGAATTTTTCCGCAAACATCCTTTTCTGAATGTAGAAGTAATGTTCATTTTTCAAAAGTATCTGCAATCTGGTTACAACATGTTAGCTGATAGTGTAACTGATTTCATTACTCCCCATCAGTGTGTGTTATGTGTGTGTGCCTGCGTGCGTATGTGTGTGTGTGTGTGTGTGTGTATGTGTGTGTGCAACGATGGAGCATCTGAACCACATCCATGGGAATAGGAAACGGCTATTTAAATCAGACTATGTTGAAGTGTTTGTCGAGGGACTCAAATGTCTCACTGGGGACTAGAAGGAGTTGTTATTATCCCACCAGAAACAACAGTCATCTGTAATGGACCTTAAGAGGCAACTTTCTGCGCATCTCTCACTGAGAACATCCCAGTCCCACAATGCTTTTCATTTGCTTTTTCTACAATTGAGCTTTTATTCTTAAAGGGAAATGTCACAATTCTCCTTCTCTATTCATACTCGCTCTCTCTCTTTTCCTCTTTCTTTTTCTTTCTTTCTTCCTCTCCTTTCCCTCTCCTGCTCTCTCTCTCTCTTTCCCTGTCCTAGGATCAGTTGTGGTCCAGGTGACTGTTACAGAGGGGCCCAGCCATGCCCACATCCAGCTGAATCCAATCAGTCATCTTGGATGGAATTACTCTCATCTGATTTCCACACTGAGCAGGATATTTAACACAGAGCAGGCCAGGCTTAGCCTCATCCTTGACATCTTCACCAGGGGGCCAGGCAGGCAGCATGCAACAGGCTGAAAGAGAAAGTGGGGCATCGCTGCCCTGTTTCTGCACAGCACACCACTGCTGGGTGTGGTGTGTGTGTTTGTCTTTGTCTGTGTGCATGCCTTGGCCCAGCCAACCCTTTCAAAGGGAGAGATCTTCTGGGGTGTGTAGAGGAGCACGTGCTCAGCCTAGCGTGCCAAAGAAGCTCAGCTGTAGCCGCAGTGTGGCACCAGCAGCCCAGGTACCATATACTGAACCTGCACCATCCTGGGATTTTAATTGGCATTCAGTGGCTTGATAAATGGATTGGCATAATGGGACGATATACTTGACATATGCAGGGCTCTCCTGAGGGATTTATCTTTTGTACTTCACACGTCGCTTGCTCGACATGCTGCAGATACCAACACAGCGAGAGAGGCTCTTCTACCAGCTGCGTCCCTGTCACCGATACACTCACTTCTCCCATCACCTCCCTCTCCCCTTCACCCCGATTTCCACCCTCTCCCCCTCTCTAACCCCCTCTCCCTCTTCTAACCCCTCCTCACCTCAGCCAATCAGATCGCTGCCAAGTTCACAGCACTGCATTTCTCTCCATGGGGGTTATAGATTAAAGAGGAGTAGAGCCAAGAGGCCACACCACAGCAGAGCAGAGTACTCTCTCTCTCTCACTCTCTACTCAATTCAAATCAATTCCATTTAAGGGCTTTATTAGCATGGGAAACATATGTTACCATTGCCAAAGCAAGTGAAGTAGGTAATAAACAAAAGTGATTTTTTAATATTTTTTTTACAGTAAACATTACAATCACAGAAGTTCCAAAAGAACCAAGATATTTCAAATGTCATATTATGGCTTTATACAGTGTTATAACGATGTGCAAAAGTACAAAAATAAACATAAATATGGGTTGTAACTACAATGGTTACCCTTTTCTCGTGGCAACAGGTCACAAATCTTGCTGCTGTGATGGCACACTGTGATATTTATCCCAGTAGATTCTCTCTCTCTCTCTCTCTCTCTGACTCTCTCTGACTCTCTCTGTCTCTCTCTCTCTCTCAGCATCAAGATGGCAGTTGAAAACACTAACATTTCACTATCAGATGTTCAATTTTGTTATAATCCGAGTTTACATACACCTCAGCCAAATACATTTTAAGTCAGTTTTTCCACAATTCCTGACATTTAATCCAAATAAAAATTCCCTGTCTTAGGTCAGGTAGGATCACTACTTTATTTGAAGAATGTGAAATGTCAGAAAAATTGTAGAGAATGATTTATTTCAGCTTTTATTTTTTTCATCACATTCCCAGTGGGTCAGAAGTTTACAGAGGCTCAATGAGTATTTTGTAGCATTCCCTTTAAATGCTTTAACTTGGGTCAAACGTTTCGGGTAGCCTTCCACAAGCTTCCCACCATCAGTCGGGTGAATTTTGGCCCATTCCTCTTGACAGAGCTGGTGTAACTGAATAAGGTTCAGTTCAGTTCTGCCCACAAATTGTCTATAGGATTGAGGTCAGGGCTTTCTGATGGCCACTCCAATACCTTGACTTAGTTGTCCTTAAGCCATTTTGCCACAACTTTGGAAGTATGCTTGGGGGTCATTGTCCATTTGGAAAACCCATTTGCGACCTAGCTTTAACTTTAACTGATGACTTGAGATGTTGCGTCAATATATCCATAAAATGTTCTTACCTCGTGATGCCATCTATTTTGTGAAGTGCACCAGTCCCTCCTGCAGCAAAGCACCCCCACAACATGATGCTGTCACCCCCGTGCTTCACGATTGGGATGGTGTTCTTTGGCTTGCAAGCCTCTCGCTTTTTACACCCAACATAACGATAGTCATTATGGCCAAACAGTTCTATTTTTGTTTCATCAGACTAGAGTACATTTCTCCAAAAAATACAATCTTTGTCCCCATGTGCAGTTGCAAACCATAGTCTGGCTTTTTTATGGTGGTTTTGCAGCAGTGGCTTCTTCCTTGCTGAGCGGCCTTTCAGGTTATGTTGATATAGGACTCGTTTTACTGTGGATATAAATACTTTTGTACCTGTTTCCTCCAGCATCTTCACAATGTCCTTTGCTGTTGTTCTGGGCTTGATTTGCACTTTACGCACCAAAGGACGTTCATCTCTAGGAGACAGAACACTTGTCCTTCCTGAGTGGTATGACTGCTGCGTGGTCCCATGGTGTTTATACTTGCGTACTATTGTTTGTACAGACAAACGTGTTACCTTCAGGCATTTGGAAATTTCTCCCAAGGATGAACCAGACTTGTCGAGGTCTACAATTTCTTTTCTGAGGTCTTGGCTGATTTCTTTTGATTTTCCCATGATGTCAAGTGAAGAGGCACTGAGTTTGAAGGTAGGCCTTGAAATACATCCACAGGTACACCTCCAATTGACTCAAATTATGTCAAATAGCCTATCAGAAGCTTCTAAAGCCATGACATCATTTTCTGTTTTTTCCCAAGCTGTTTAAAGGCACAGTCAACTTAGTGTATGTAAATGTCTGACCTACTGGAATTGTGATACAGTGAATTATAAGTGAAATAATCTGTCTGTAAACAATTGTTGGAAACATTACTTGTGTCATGCACAAAGTAGATGTCCTAACCGACTTTCCAAAGCTATATTTAGTTAACAAGAAACTTGTGGAGTTGTTGAAAAACAAGTTTTAATGACTCCAACCTAAGTGTATGCAAACTTCCGACAACTGTATCTGGGTATACACGGAATATACAAAACATTAAGAACACCTGCTCTTTCCATGACATAGACTGACCAGGTGAATCCAGGTGAAAGCTATGATTCCTTATTGATGTCACTTGTTAAATCCACTTCAATCAGTGTAGATGAAGGGGAGGAGACAGGTTAAAGAAGGATTTGTATGCCTTGAGACAGTTGAGACATGGATTGTGTATGTGTTCCATTCAGAGGGTCAATGGGCAAGACAAAATATTTCAGTATCTTTGAACAGGGGTATGGTAGTAGGTGCCAGGCGCACCGGTTTGTGTCAAGAACTGCAGCGCTGCTGGGTCTTTCATGCTCAACAGTTTCCCGTATGTATCAAGAATGGTCCACCACCCAAAGGACATCCATCCAACTGGACACAACTGTGGGAAGCATTGGAGTCAACATGGGCCAGCATCCCTGTGGAACGCTTTCGACACCTTGTAAATTCCATTTACCGACGAGATAAAACTCAATATTAGGAAGGTGTTGCTAATGTTTGATATAATCAGTGTATGCCACAATGTGTTTTTTATCAATTCAATCTGGATAAACAAGATTGAATCAACAATGAAGCACCAGCCCCAGTCTCTAGGGCAGTGAATAACAATAAGCATGGATCCAGACATTTGCATATCCCAACAAATTTGCATACCCAATGAAACACAAAGTGGTCGCATCTGTGAGTGCAACGCATCACAACACAGTCAGAGGTCGCCATGGTGACAGATGAATGAATGAAAAAATACATGGTGGTTTCTCTTCTCAGACAATAAATTAGGCAGTTTATGCTATATTTTAGTATATTTTCTATTCCCCAATTAATTAAAACCAGCTCAAAGTCAGTAAATCATGAGTAAACAGGGTGCCCAGCAGGTAACTGAAGACATTAGATATCCCCTCTCATGTTGAGGACCGCCAGGGAGGGATATAATCCTATTATAGAACCCTGCTGGGATGAAGAGTCCTGCAGGGGCAGAGAGTGGTGGAGATGTGATCACTGTTCGTACCTGACCTGTGACTTTCCACATGGTTAGAGTTTAAAGCAAGCAACTTTGTGGTCTGGGCTGGGTTGGGCTGGCTCTAGACAACGCTATCAGACATCCCTATTAGACCTGTATATATGGAGAAAGATGGAGAGTGAGAGGAAGAGAGAGAGCAAGGGAGAGAGAGAGAGAACTAAACGAACCATCAGAGGAGTTGACCTGGATAATGTGGTTATATGTGTCACTGGAGACCTCGTAGGGAACGGGAGCCAATGATTGCCCTTCAGGCTAGCCATGATGGTGAGGGAAGCTATCATGTGAAGCTTAATCCATACACATCAACCAGGTTGTGTTTGTGTGAGAGAGACATTTTGTGTGTGTGTGTGTGTGTGTGTGTGTGTGTGTCTGGGTGTGTGGAGAGAGACAGACAGTGGAAAATAAAAAGGGAGAAACAGAGGGAGCGATAGAGAGACTCAGAGACAGATTCTAATTACTGTGTAAAAACAACATATGGAATCTTCAATGTCCATTTCATGCCTCACTTTGCCATCAAGTCAAATCTCTCCTGCTCAATCATCCTCAGAGATTGTGTGGAGGTCACTGTGTTTGTCTGGGTGCATGTGTGTGTGTGCGTGTGAGAGAGAGAGAGAGGCAGCGAGAAACAGAGGTTGAGAGGAAGTGTGAAAGAGAGTGAGAGTGAATCATGTAGGCATTGTGCTCATCAAGCAATCACAGACTGTTCCCTTGTGTGCAGACTGCTAGCGTACTGGATGGACACAGTCACGGCCTTGCCGTACTGACTGGACTTAGAGTAACTAGAGCCAAACAGATCTCTATATATGGTTCTGACAGAATCTAGATTAAAATAAAATTAGGATGACAGCATCACAACATATTCTCTGAAGGGAATGAATGGCTGGAAAACTCGGTTGTTCAAGGCAAGCAACACTGAATCATGCACGAGAGCACCAGCTTTTCTGGATAACTGTGTGATAACGCTCTCGAGAGCCGATGTGAGCGAGACCTTGAAACAGGGCCAGATGGATTACCAGGATGTGTACTTAAAAACTGGCAAGTGTCTTCACTGACATTTTCAAATCAAAATCAAATCAAATCAAATTTATTTATATAGCCCTTCGTACATCAGCTGATATCTCAAAGTGCTGTACAGAAACCCAGCCTAAAACCCCAAACAGCAAGCAATGCAGGTGTAGAAGCAGGGTGGCTAGGAAAAACTCCCTAGAAAGGCCAAAACCTAGGAAGAAACCTAGAGAGGAACCAGGCTATGTGGGGTGGCCAGTCCTCTTCTGGCTGTGCCGGGTGGAGATTATAACAGAACATGCCAAGATGTTCAAATGTTCATAAATGACCAGCATGGTCGAATAATAATAAGGCAGAACAGTTGAAACTGGAGGAGCAGCACGGCCAGGTGGACTGGGGACAGCAAGGAGTCATCATGTCAGGTAGTCCTGGGGCATGGTCCTAGGGCTCAGGTCCTCCGAGAGAGAGAGAGAGAGAAAGAGAGAATTAGAGAACGCACACTTAGATTCACACAGGACACCGAATAGGACAGGAGAGGTACTCCAGATATAACAAACTGACCCTAGCCCCCCAACACATTAACTACTGCAGCATAAATACTGGAGGCTGAGACAGGAGGGGTCAGGAGACACTGTGGCCCCATCCGAGGACACCCCAGACAGGGCCAAACAGGAAGGATATAACCCCACCCACTTTGCCAAAGCACAGCCCCCACACCACTAGAGGGATATCTTCAACCACCAACTTACCATCCTGAGACAAGGCTGAGTATAGCCCACAAAGATCTCCGCCATGGCACAACCCAAGGGGGGCGCCAACCCAGACAGGATGACCACATCAGTGAATCAACCCACTCAGGTGACGCACCCCTTCCAGGGACGGCATGAGAGAGCCCCAGTAAGCCAGTGACTCAGCCCCTGTAATAGGGTTAGAGGCAAAGAATCCCAGTGGGAAGAGGGGAACCGGCCAGGCAGAGACAGCAAGGGCGGTTCGTTGCTCCAGAGCCTTTCCGTTCACCTTCCCACTCCTGGGCCAGACTACACTCAATCATATGACCCACTGAAGAGATAAGTCTTCAGTAAGGACTTAAAGGTTGAGACCGAGTTTGCGTCTCTGACATGGGTAGGCAGACCGTTCCATAAAAATGGAGCTCTATAGGAGAAAGCCCTGCCTCCAGCTGTTTGCTTAGAAATTCTAGGGACAATTAGGAGGCCTGCGTCTTGTGACCGTAGCGTACGTGTAGGTATGTACGGCAGGACCAAATCAGAGAGATAGGTAGGAGAATTTTCAGGTAGGAGCATTTTAGGTAGGAGCATAGGTAGGAGCATTTTCAACCTCTCCCTGACCAAGTCTGTAATACCTACATGTTTCAAGCAGACCACCATAGTCTCGGTGCTCAAGGAAGCGAAGGTAACCTGCCTAAATGATTACCTCTCGGTAGCACTTACGTCGGTAGCCATGAAGTGCTTTAAAAGGCTGGTCATTGCTCACATCAACAGCATCCTACCAGGTACCCTAGACCCACTCCAATTCACATACCGCCCCAACAGATCCACAGATGACGCAATCTCAATCACACTCCACACTGCACTTTCCCACCTGGACAAAAGAAACACATATGTGAGAATGCTATTCATTGACTATAGCTCAGCTATCAACACCATAGTGCCAACGAAGCGCATCACTAAGCTAAGGACCCTGGGACTAAACACCTCCCTTTGCAGCTGGATACTGGACTTCCTGACGGGCCGCCACGAGGTGGAAAGGGTCCAAACATACCAAGACGGTCGTGAAGAGGGTACGACAAAACCTTTTCCACCGAAGGAGACTGAAAAGATTTGGCATGGGTCCCTAGATCCTCAAAAAATTCTACAGCTGCACCATCGAGAGCATCCTGACCGGTCGCATCACCGTAAGGCACTACAGAGGGTAATGCAAACGGCCCAGTACATCACTGGGTCCATGTTTCCTGCCATCCACGACCTATATAATAGGTGGCGTCAGAGGAAAGCCCATAAAATTGTCAGAGACTCCAGTCACCAAATTCATAGACTGTTTTCTCTGCTACCGCATGGCAAGTGATACCGGAGCGCCAAGTCTAGAACCCAAAGGCTCCTTAACAGCTTCTACCCCCAAGCCATAAGACTGCTGAACAATTGATAAAATGGCCACCGGACGGTTTACTGTACATTGACACCACCCGGTACATTGACACCCGATCCTGGATGTTTATTATCTATGCATAGTCACTTCACCCCTACCTACATGTAAAAATTACTTAAACTAACCTGTACCCCGCACACTGACTCGGTACCGGTACCCCCTGTAGATAACCTCTTTATTGTGTTACTTTTGATTATTTTTTACTTTAGTTTACTTGGTAAATATTTTCTTAACTCTTCTTGAACTGCACTGTTTTTTAAGGGCTTGTAAGTAAGCACTTCACGGTAAGGTCTACACTTGTTATAGTCGGCACATGTGACAAATTAGGTGTGATTTTATTTGAGATTTTATTTTAAATATAGTTGTGGTCTCGGATATGAGGAGCTTCCTCTAGCAGAGCATAAGCAACGGATGTTACACTGCTAGCTTAGCCAGTACCGCTTCCTCCTGATTTGACTCATACTGAGGCTCGAACCCAGAACCTCTGCCTCGCAAAAACACATGACTGCCCTCCTTAAACATTTTACCCAGTCGTGCCATTGAAAAGCTAACTATTTTAGCAGCGCAAATGGAGACACCGAAAAGCTGAGGAGTGAGTTTCACAGATCCCCATCTGCTACATATACACACATCCCACACTTACGGTACAACTGTCATGATCGTCGTCAAGGAAATGACCGGACCAAGGTGCAGCGTGGTAAGCGTACATTCTTTTATTTTAAATGTCGCCAACAAATCAATAAACAACAAAATGAATGTGAAGCTCTGTAAGGCTATACATGCCACTAACAAAGACAACAACCCACAAATGAGAAAAGTAAAAAGGCTGCCCAAGTATGATTCCCAATCAGAGACAACAATAGACAGCTGTCCCTGATTGAGAATCATACCCGGCCAAAAACAAAGAACCAGAAAGCATAGACTTTCCCACCCGAGTCACACCCTGACCAAACAAACATAGAGAATAAAAGGATCTCAACGGCCAGGGCGTCACAACAACACAATGTAACACAGGAAACCATTGACAATATTCCCCAACTCCATGTTCAATTAACTCAATTACAAATGTAACAGGATGGGGATAATGTGTTCTTCTTATTGTATTTCTAGAAATAGAGGATGTCCTCTGTCAACAATGGACAATGACTCTTATTTGAAAAGGGCAAAGCCTTATTCTTCCCTTTATCCACCCATCCTTCTATCCATAGCTCAACACACAATGTACCATGACAAAAGGAATAGACCAAGATGTCATTTCTAAAGTTGAACACAAAATCCCTGTAATTACTCAGCCTTGAATCAGTAAGGGATTACGTTTGATTTACTTGACTTTAATCTTTGGGTGCTCAGTCACTTTAGATTTCTTCTCAGGATTAACATCCAATTTAATCAGCCTGACTGAATGGAATTACATTTCAATTCATGTTTTTTTCTTCTTTTCAAATCTGCCTGGTTACGAATCATACAGATTAACTCTGAATGTAATTAAATGTGTATGACAAGTGTGTAGCACTATTTAGTGGATCTGAATATCTTTAAATGTAACTCCTTTTCTTACATTTCACCCATACTTATGTGGAACTAAAACTGTCCCAAAACAAAATGAGCCATAAAAGTAAATGGTTTCAGATTGATATTGGAAGTGTTGTTTAACACTGTTAGGTGTAAGACATGTAGACGTGTTTGCTACAGTGATACTTCGACAAGGTACAGTGTAACAGCATTTACAGTATTCTTATTACAAAACTGCAAGCCGCTGCAACATCTCATACTACATGTACTGTAGCCTATGACCATTTAAAAGAATTGAACAGAGAACTCAAGGCGGGTCCAGATATAGTAGACATACAGTAATGGTCTCAGCTTTGAGTCTTCCAGGAAGGAAGTGAAAAACTACAGGGAACAATGCTTCTATGTTTCTGTAATGTGTGTGTGTGTGTGTGTCTGTGTGGGTGTGGGTAGATCCTGTTGACTCCCTGTACAGCTCATCCTGGAGGTCAGGGATTAACAAATGAACATTTCCTATGTTCCTTTATTTTTGCTAGTCCTCTTTTAAACATATTACCTTATTGTTAGTAAGTGACCTCTTCTGCTGTATTGTTAGTAAGTGACTTCTTCTTCTGTATTGTTAGTAAGTGACCTCTTCTGCTGTATTGTTAGTAAGTGACCTCTTCTGTTGTATTGTTAGTAAGTAACTTCTTCTTCTGTATTGTTAGTAAGTGAACTCTTCTACTGTATTGTTAGTAAGTGACCTCTTCTGCTGTATTGTTAGTAAGTGACCTCTTCTATTGTATTGTTAGTAAGTGACTTCTTCTTCTGTATTGTTAGTAAGTGACCTCTTCTGCTGTATTGTTAGTAAGTGACCTCTTCTGTATTGTTAGTAAGTGACCTCTTCTATTGTATTGTTAGTCAGGGACTTCTTCCACTGTATTGTTAGTAAGTGACCTCTTCTACTGTATTGTTAGTAAGTGACCTCTTCTGCTGTATTGTTAGTAAGTGACCTCTTCTATTGTATTGTTAGTAAGTGACTTCTTCTTCTGTATTGTTAGTAAGTGACCTCTTCTGCTGTATTGTTAGTAAGTGATCTCTTCTGTATTGTTAGTCAGGGACTTCTTCCACTGTATTGTTAGTAAGTGACCTCTTCTCTATTGCGACCTCTTCTATTGTATTGTTAGTAAGTGACCTCTTCTACTGTATTGTTAGTAAGTGACCTCTTCCCCTGTACTCTTAGTAAGTGACCTCTCCTACTGTATTGTTAGTAAGTGACCTCTTCTGTATTGTTAGTGAGTGATCTCTTCTATTGTATTGTTAGTAAGTCACTTCTTCTATTGTATTGTTAGTAAGTGACCTCTTCTACTGTATTGTTAGTAAGTGACCTCTTCTGTATTGTTAGTAAGTCACCTCTTCTATTGTATTGTTAGTAAGTGACTTCTTCTACTGTATTGTTAGTAAGTGACCTCTTCTTTATTGTTAGTGACCTCTCCTACTGTATTGTTAGTAGATGATCTCTCTTTATTGTTAGTGACCTCTCCTACTGTATCGTTAGTAAATGACCTCTTATTTATTGTTAGTGACCTCTCCTACTGTATTGTTAGTAATTTACCTCTTCTTTATTGTTAGTGACCTCTCCTACTGTATTGTTAGTAAGTTACCTCTTCTTCTGTATTGTTAGTAAGTGACCTCATTCTTTCTTTCTTACTTTCTTTCTTTCTCGCTCACTCGGTCGTTCTCTCTATCGTTGTCTCTGTCGTTCTCTCTCTCTCTTTCTTTCTTTCTTTCTTACTCACTCTGTCGTTCTCTCTCTGTTGTTCTCTCTCTCTGTCTCTGATGGAGCAACAGGATTCCAATCTACTGACATGAGGACATCTTTTGTCCTTCCATAGAGTCACACTGTAACAGCTCATGGTCCAAAATGGCGCCGGAGGAGATGGCCTAACCAATTGTGCTATTATGTGTTTTTTTGCGACATAATGTTTCTGCAACCATATCTTACGGCAGAAAAGAGCTTCTGGATATCAGGACAGCGATCACTCACCTTGGATTAGACTAAGATTTCTTCAGCAACAACAACAACAAGTAGGACTCACACAATATTCTCCAAACACCCCGCAGGGCAGACATCCCAATTATTCGCATAAGGAAGCGATGCAGAGGAAGTAGAGCCGGATGGCTCGTCCGGTTCCGCAGAAGGTGAGTAGGAAAGCTGCCGATACCATCAATATTACTCGCCAACGTGCAATCATTGGACAATAAACTAGACGAGGTACGATCACGAATATCCTACCAATGGGACATCAAAACGGTAATATCCTACGCTTCACGGAATCGTGGCTGAATGACGACATGGATATTCAGCTAACGGGATACACGCTGCACTGGCAAGATAGAACAGCACACTCCGGTAAGACGAGGGGGGGGCGGTCTGTGCATATTTGCAAACAACAGCTGGTGCACGAAATCTAAGGAAGTCTCTAGACTTTGATCGCCTGAAGTAGAGTATATTGTGATGAATTGCAGGCCACACTACTTGCCTAGAGAGTTCTCAGCTATACTTTTTGTGGCTGTTTATTTACCACCACAATCAGATGCGGGCACTAAGACCACACTCAGTCAGCTGTGTAAGGAAATAAGCAAACAGGAAACCACTCACCCAGAGGCGGCGCTTCTAGTGGCCGGAGACTTTAATGCAGGGAAACTTAAATCAGTTCTACCAAATCTCTATCAACATGTTAAATGTGCAACCAGGGACCAGGGGGAAAAAAATCTAGATCACCTGCACTCCACACACAGAGACGCGTACAAAGCTCTCCTTCGCCCTCCATTTGGTAAATCCGACCACAACTCCTGATTCCTGCTTACAAGCAAAAATTAAAGAAGGAAGCACCAAATCAGATCAAATATTATTTGTCACATACACATGGTTAGCAGATGTTAATGTGAGTGTAGTGAAATGCTTGTGCTTCTAGTTCCGACAATGCAGTAATAACCAACGAGTAATCTAACCTAACAATTCCACAACTACTACCTTATACACACAAGTGTAAAGGAATAAAGAATATGTACATAAAGATATATGAATGAGTGATGGTACAGAGCGGCATAGGCAAGATGCAGTAGATGGTATCGAGTCAGTATATACATATGAGATGAGAAATGTAGGGTATGCAAACAAAGTGGCATAGTTTAAAGTGGCTAATGATACATGTGTTACATAAAGATGCAGTAGATGATATAGAGTACAGTAAATACATATACATATGAGATGTGTAATGTAGGGTATGTAAACATTATATTAAAACCTGTTGGGGCTAGGGGGCAGCATTTTCACATTTGGATGAAAGGCGTGCCCAGAGTAAACTGCCTCCTACTCTTTCCCAGATGGGAATATATGCATATCATTACTGCTAGTGGATAGAAAACACTCTGAAGTTTCTAAAACAGTTTGAATTATGTCTGTGAGTATAACAGAACTCATATGGCAGACAAAAACCTGAGAAGAAATCCAAACAGGAAGTGAGATCTCGATTTTGAAAACTGCCATTTGAAGTCCAGTTTAGATATGGATGTTTATGCACTTCCTAGGGCTTCCACAAGATGTCACCGTCTTTAGATTCTGGTTGTATGATTCTACTATAAAGGAGGGGCTCATAATAGCTCTTTGAGTGGGTGATCTGGCAGAAAGCCTCGGTCTCATTGCGTGCGGTCACGAGAGAGTGTTCTTCGGTTCCAATGCGTTTCTTCAGACAATGAAATTCTCCGGTTGGAACCTTATTGCTGATTAATGTTTAAAACATCCTAAATATGGATTGCATACATCATTTGACTTGTTTCTACGACCTGTAACGGAACTTTTTGAGTTTTTGTCTGGAGGAATTGCTCGTGCTTTTTGAGGGTTGAATGCTGGGCTGAACAAGCTAACAACAAGTGGCTAAATGGTGGGCTTTATGGAACTGCCTTCTGATGAAGATATTCAAAGGTAAGTGAATATTTATAGTGTTTTTTGTAACTTCTGTTGACGCCAAAATGGCGGCTATTTCTTTGGGTTCTGAGCGCTGTTCTCAGATTATTCTTTCTCCGTAAAGTAAAAAAAAAAATCTGACTCGGCGGTTGCATAGAGGACATGTTTATCTTTAATTCTGTGAATAACACTTGCATTTTTTATCAATGTTTATTGTGAGTATTTTTGGAATCAAAACATAACTGCACGTAACGCGCCAATGTAAACAGAGATTTTATATATATATATGCACATTATCGAACAAAACACACAATACATGTATAACATGATGTCCTATGAGTGTCATCAGATAGAGATAATCAAAGGTTAGTGACTCATTTTATCTATATTTCTGCTTTTGTGACTGTGAAAAATGGCTGTGTGTGTCTTTGAATTTGGTGGTCATCTAACATAAATATATGTTGTGTTTTCGCTGTAAAACATTTTTAAAAATCGGACAAGATGGGTAGATTAGCAAGATGTTTATCTTTCATTTGCTGTATTGGACTTGTTAATAATGTGTGAAAGTTAAATATTTCTAAAGAATATTTTTTTCAGCTGAATGGGAGGGGGTGTTCCCTTTAGGGAACTCCTTGCCGTAACAAGTTTTAAGTGGCATTGTTTGGCATGGTCTAAAGTGGCATTTTTTACATCAATTTCCATTATTAAAGAGGCTGGAGTTGAGTCAGTATGTTGGCAGCAGCCACTCAATGTTAGTGGTGGCTGTTTAACAGTCTGATGGCCTTGAGATAGAAGCTGTTTTTCAGTCTCTCGGTCCCTGCTTTGATGCACCTGTTCTGACCTCGCCTTCTGGATGATAGCGGGGTGAACAGGCAGTGGCTCGGGTGGTTGTTGTCCTTGATGATCTTTATGGCCTTCCTGTGACATCGGGTGGTGTAGTTGTCCTGGAGGGCAGGTAGTTTGCCCCTTGTGATGCGTTGTGTAGACCTCACTACCTTCTGGAGAGTCTTACGGTTGTGGGCGGAGCAGTTGCCGTACCAGGCGGTGATACAGCCTGACAGGATGCTCTCGATTGTGCATCTGTAGAAGTTTGAGTGCTTTTGGTGACAAGCTGAATTTCTTCAGCCTCCTGAGGTTGAAGAGGCGCTGCTGCGCCTTCTTCTCAAAGCTGTCTGTGTGGGTGGACCAATTCAGTTTGTCCGTGATGTGTACGCCGAGGAACTTAAAACTTACCACCCTCTCCACTACTGTTCCGTCGATGTGGATAGGGGGGTGCTCCCTCTGCTGTTTCCTGAAGTCCATAATCATCTCCTTTGTTTTGTTGACGTTGAGTGTGAGGTTATTTTCCTGACACCACACTCCGAGGGCCCTCACCTCCTCCCTGTAGGCTGTCTCATCGTTGTTGGTAATCAAGCCTACCACTGTAGTGTCATCCGCAAACTTGATGATTGAGTTGGAGGCGTGCATGGCCACGCAGTCGTGGGTGAACAGGGAGTACAGGAGAGGGCTCAGAACGCACCCTTGTGGGGCCCCAGTGTTGAGGATCAGCGGGATGGAGATGTTGTTACCTACCCTCACCACCTGTGGGCGGCCCGTCAGGACGTCCAGTACCCAGTTGCAGAGGGCGGGGTCGAGACGAGTTTGGAGGGTACTATGGTGTTAAATGCTGAGCTGTAGTTGGTGAACAGCATTCTCACATAGGTATTCCTCTTGTCCAGATGGGTTAGGGCAGTGTGCAGTGTGGTTGCGGTTGCGTCGTCTGTGGACCTATTGGGGCGGTAAGCAAATTGGAGTGGGTCTAGGGGTTCGGTCTATAAAGTGACTCGGTCTATAAAAAAATGGTCAGATGAAGCAGATGCTAAACTACAGGACTGTTTTGCTATCACAGACTGGAACATGTTCCGGGATTCTTCCGATGACATTGAGGAATACACCACATCAGTCACTGGCTTCATCAATAAGTACATTGAGGACGTAGTCCCCACAGTGACTGTACATACATACCCCAACCAGAAGCCATGGATTACAGGCAACATTCGCACTGAGATAAAGGGTAGAGCTGCAGCATTCAAGGTGTGGGACTCTAACCCGGAAGCTTGCAAGAAATCCCGCTATGCTCTGCGACGAACCATCAAACAGGCAAAGCGTCAATACAGGGGTAAGATTGAATCACACTACACCGGCTCCGACGCTCGTCGGATGTGGCAGGGCTTGCAAACTATTACAGACTACAAAGGGAAGCACAGCCGCAAGCTGCCCAGTGACACGAGCCTACCAGATGAGCTAAATCACTTCTATGCTCGCTTCGAGGCAAGCAACACTGAGGCATGCATGAGAGCTTCAGCTGATCCGGACGACTGTGTGATCACGTTCTCCATAGCCGACGTGAGTAAGACGTTTAAACAGGTCAACATACACAAGGCTGCGGGGCCAGGCGGATTACCAGGATGTGTGCTCCGGGCATGTGTTGACCAACTGTCAGGTGTCTTCACTGACATTTTCAACATGTCCCTGATTGAGTCTGTAATACCAACATGCTTCAAGCAGTCCACCATAGTCCCTGTGCCGAAGAACACAAAGACAACCTGCCTAAATGACTACAAATGACTACAAATGACTACAATTATCTCTTTGCTTTCTCATGATTTGGTTGGGTCCAATTGTGTTGCTGTGCTGGGGCTCTGTGGGGTGTGTTTGTGTTTGTGAACAGAACCCCAGGACCAGCTTGCTTAGGGGACCCTTCTCCAGGTTCATCTCTCTCTCTCTCTTACTCTAACCCATGGAGTGCCACTACAGCCATCTATGCTGTAGACGTAGTGAGTGTTAATATATCAGGACATCTGGCAACCAGCTTCTTCTCTGATTCACTAGCTGATGTTGCTGCTGTGACCAGAGGACTGTACAGTGGAGAGGAGAACTGAGGAAAGGAGAGGAGGAGGCAGCAGTGGGGGTAAGAGATGTGGCGGGTGAGGGTAGAAGGGGGTAGTTGGGGTGGGGGAAGTGAGTTCACCGCCTGGGAGGTGTTCTGTGAAAACCTCATCCCTTACATAAGTAATGAGTACCACAAAGCTGAGTACTCACAATAACTCATGTGATCTGAGAGAGCCCTTGGCTGTGGAAAAATATACATACACACACACACACACACGACAATTCCCAAGTTGCACACATTTGCGTAGAAAATATACAGTACATAGACATACATTTACTTCGCGCTTCCCTAATAAATAGGCTATTACTATAGAAACCATACATCTCAAATATGCTTATTAATTTCTACAAAATATGCAGAAGGATTGCTCCTAACACTCTCAGTGTGTCTTGTATCATTTATTTCCTAACAGCACAGCACAAATCCGCAAAAGCATTATTAATTCCAGCATTCTGTAATTATGCAAATGAGTTGCAATTAACTAATCTCTTTCTAAGACACCACTTGCATGGTAATGAACTACATGGCTGTGACACAATTTAATTGGTTAGATAGGTACATTAAATGCACAGTGTGTGTGTAGTAGACTATCACAATGTGTGTAGCTAGATCAACAAATCAATGTAGCATAAAACTAATACAACTGTAAATTACATTTACAGTATAGCACTTCATACTAAATTAACGTAGCGTACATTTCCTCAATGGTACATTTTTAAAGCAGTGACAGTAATATGTAATCTTCAATCATTTATTTGTCAGGAAGTAGGCTTCTTCAAGTCAGTGGAGTAGTATACTTTAGATGTTGGTAATATAATGACAGGGTCCAAGTGATGGTTAGTATCTCAGTGACCATCATCTGACCTCTCCTCTCCAGGTGACGTCTAAGGTCTGGGGAGACCCTGCCCTGCGTAATGATGGGTTGAAACCCTTTAAAACTACCTGCCTTGCTTATCTCTGGTTTAGGAGGGTGCGTCACACACACCACATGAATGTTTATTAGACTGTTAGAGGTTAGGGTTAGAGGTTTTTGAGGGAGGGGGGAAAAACATAGATTTTGTAGATTAGCCTTCACAGATCAGAGAACTGGCAACATTCCACTAGACTAGAGAGTTGGTGTATTGTAACTTAAGTGCTGAATAACACTCTGAAACACAGTGTGGACTGTGACTTCTATATCCGCGGTGTTAACAACGAACATCTCTATCATTGGTCCTTCCATCTAGACCCTGGCAATTTCCCTGATGTTCGTTGTTAACACCGCGGTCGTAGAAATCACAGTCCACACTGTGTTTCAGAGTGTTATTGCAGTCTGTTTTGGAATGGGTGGTGTCATGACGTTGGCCTGGGGGTAGGTTTATGAGTCATAAATACCTCTTCCCCCTTTTTCCTCTCTCTACCCTACTGATGTGAAATTTGAAAACCCCTTGGTTAACATAGAGATTCTGGGAACATCAGAAGGTGGGGGGAAATGAACTATATTCTGGTAATCCGACCAGTTGAACATATGCGGTGGTACTTAATGAATATGATGTCAGTTCGGTTGTCATCTGGGACATTCTCATCAATGATAGGATGACATAAACTCTACAGTGGAAAGTCTACACATCAGAGTTATCGGATTCACATGGAATTGTTGTTCAATTTAAATGTTTGAATGTACAATTATTGGTGAAGAGATGAAATGTAATTTTAGCTTCCAAATGAGAGATTTGGGTTTTCATAAGGTTAGGGCTCTGCTCAATCAGTGGCCCGCCCCTGTGAAGAGACATGGGTTATGATACGTTTTAGACACACCCTTCTCGCTCCACTATATAAAGCCTTGACAAAAATGTAACCTCCTCTTCCGAGGATGTGAGGACGACGTTACGATGTCAGAATGGTTCAGATAATAACTCCAGAATGAAGCCAACATCAGCGTGAGCTTTGGTTGCGAATGGTATGAACTTTGAAGTCTTATTCACTACAGAAGTGATACCTCCTAGCCGTTGAGCAACAGCCGCTGCAAACGAGGGTTAGGAAGGAACAGACAGAGTATCCCTTCTATCACACAACGACGTTACCACAACGTATCCAATTGACCACCAGAGACATTCTTCAAAGGACAAAGGACTCGGTTTGGCAACACGGCCTTCCATCCACCACCAACCTACTGAAGCGCAGCTCAGAGTAAATATTTATTGCATTTTCCTTTTCCAAATGAGCGGTAATTTAGAATGCGTAAGATATTGTATTTACGATAGCACAGCTTCGCCCTTTGTTCCTCAGTCTTCCCGCTCTTTCACTCAAACTCAGCCCCTTTTCTTTTGTGTAACCAGCTGTCATATCTGTTCCGCCCGCTAGGAATCTTTCCTTTATGACGTAATTTGTAATCAAGTTGATTAATTATGTGTATGTGTAATTCTGTGTGATTAGTTAGGTATTTAGTAAATAAATAATTAAACCCAATTTTGTATTGCTGATTCGACTTGTTAGCCAGGGTTCGTGCAGATAACCAAGAATTTACAACTTTCAGATGAGACTGAATTAAGGTGACGATTAATATTGACTGCTATTGATGTAAAATATTACTAGGTATTTAAGAGTTTATTCGGAAGATAACAGCTCTATAAATATTCTTTTGTGGTGCCCCGACTCTCGTTAATTACATTTACATGATTAGCTCAATCAGGTAATATTAATAACAGAGAAATTATTTTATAGAATGGCATGTCATATCACTTAATCCGGCATAGCCAAAGACACGACAGTGGCCAGTAATAAACTGGTCCTGAACATCTCTAAAACTAAGAATATTGTATTTGGTACAAATCATTCCTTAAGTGCTAGACCTCAGCTGAATCTGGTAATGAATGGTGTGGCTGTTGAACAAGTTGAGGAGACTAAATTACTTGCCGTTACTTTAGATTGTAAACTGTCATGGTCAAAACATATAGATTCAATGGTTGTAAAGATGGGACAGGTCTAGCCGTAATAAAGAGATGTTCTGCTTTTTTGACACCACACTCCAAAAGCAAGTTCTGCAGGCTCCAGTTTAGTCTAATCTTGATTATTGTCCGGTCGTGTGGTCCAGTGCTCCAAGGAAAGACCTAGTTAAATTGCAGCTGGCCCAGAACAGAGCGGCACGTTTTGCTCTTAATTGTAATCAGAGGGCTGATATAAATACTATGCTGCCAGTCTCTCTTGGCTAAGCGTTGAGGAGAGACTGACTGCATCACTTCTTCTTTTTATAAGAAACATTAATGTGTTGAAAGTCCCAAATTGTTTGCATAGTCAACTTACACTCAGCTCTGACACACACACTTATCCTGCCAGACATGCCACCAGGGGTCTTTTCATAGTCCCCAAATCCAGAACAAATTCAAGAAAACTTACAGTATTATATAGAGCCCTTATTGCATGGAACTTCCTTCCATCTCATATTGCTCAAGTAACAGCAAACCTGGTTTCAAAAAACAGATAAAGCAACACCTCGCGGCACAACGCCTCTCCCCTATTTGACCTAGATAGTTTGTGTGTATGCATTGATATGTAGGTTACGTGTGTCTTTAAATTTTTTTTATGTAGTTCTGTCCTTGAGCAGTTCTTGTCTAGTTGTATTTTTCCTTTATTTAACTAGGCAAGTCAGTTAAGAACAAATTCTTAGTTTCAATGATGGCCTAGGAAGAGTGATTTGTACCTAGTCAGCTCGGGGATATGAACTTGCAACATTTTGGTTACTAGTCCAACACTCTAACCACTATGCTACCCTGCCGCCCCAGGGTAGCCTAGTGTATTATGTCATTCTGTATTTTGTTTCATGTTTTGTGTGGACCCCAGGAAGAGTAGATGCTGCTTTTGCAACAGCTAATGGGGATTCTAATAAAATACCAATAAATACTAATATCCTGCTTACCTGCTGAAGGACATCCACTAGGCTTTCAGGCTTCCCTCCTACTGTTCATCTTATCAAAGACAAGATAGGACAGAGATGTTACAGTGTGGGTATTTTTTAATTTTTTTAACTTTAATTAACTAGGCAAGTCAGTTAAGTAAAAAAAATCTTATTTACAATGATGGCGTACCTCTGGCCGGGGTCTTAGCTCTCCTGGTTTGGACCTCTAGCTGGGACCTGGGACTTATCAATCTCTTGATTGGGTGTAGGCTTCAGAAGTGAGAGACAGGACTGAAGAGAAAGGTTATGGTGTGGGCCTGGACTTCTGGCAAGAGGGTGGGAGGATGGGTGGAGGGGTTCTCTATTATCTCCACTGGTTTCCACTATCTCCTACCAGTGAGGGTCCCTCAACCCCCACCTCCGGTTGTCACTATTGGGTCCAGCTGCAAAGATGAAAGTAAACCAATTTGTCCATGTAGAACCCATGCCTGCTAAGTTGCATCTCTATCTGTGTCCGCTCTGTATCTCTGTGTCCGCACTGTGTACAGACAGAGAACCTTGGGCCGATGCGGTTTCCTCTGCAGACAGGATGGGATCTGTTTTCATCTGGAAGTGTGGAGGGAAACACAGGACACAGCTGTGACTTCAACATGCAGTGTTCAGTGGAGTAAATTGAGATATTTTACTCCTACTCTTATGGGTAAAAATATAAGCTATCTATGAAGCCTCTTTAGTCATAAGAGTCTCAGCTAGTCAACAGATATTTAGGACACCTCATGATTTCACGAGGACTATTTCACACTTCGGAAAGTATTCAGACCCCAGACCCCTTCACTTTTTCCACATTTTGTAATTTAACAGCCTTATTCAAAATGTAATTAAAATAGTTTTTTCCCCTCCTCAATCTACACACAATACCCCATAATGACAAAGCAAAAAACAATTTTTTGACATTTTTGCAAATGTATAGAGAGAACCCCCCCGGAAATATCACATTTACATAAGTATTTAGACCCTTTACTCAGTAGTTTATTGAAGCACATTTGGCAGCGATTACAGCCTCAAGTCTTCTTGGGTATGACACAACAAGCCTGGCACACCTGTATTTGGGGAGTTTCTCCAATTCTTCTCTGCAGATCCTCTCAAGCTCTGTCAGGATGGATGGGGAGCATCTCTCCAGAGATGTTCGATCGGGTTCAAGTCTGGGCTCTGGCTGGGCCCCTCGAGGACATTCAGATACTTTTCCGGAAGTCACTCCTGCGTTGTCTTGACTGTGTGCTTAGGGTCATTGTCCTGTTGGAAGGTGAACCTTCGGCCCAGTCTGAGGTCCTGAGAGCTCTGGAGCAGGTTTTCATCAAGGATATGTCTGTACTTTTCTCAGTTAATCTTTCCCTCGATCCTGACTAATCTCCCAGTCCCTGCCACTGAAAAACATCCCCATAGCATGATGCTGCCATCACCATGTTTCACCGTAGGGATGGTGCCAGGTTTCCTCCAGACTTGACGCTTGGCATTCAGGCCAAAAAATTCAATCTTGTTCCTCATGGTCTGAGAGTCTTTAGGTGCCGTTTGGCAAACTCCAAGCGGGCTTTCTGCAAACTCCAAGCAGGCTTTCATGTGCCTTTTTACTTAGGAGTGGCTTCCATTTGGCCACTCTACCATAAAGGCCTGATTGGTGGAGTGCTGCAGAGATGGTTGTACTTCTTGAAGGTTCTCCCATCTCCACAGAGGAACTCTGGAGCTCTTTCAGAGTGACCATCAGGTTCTTGGTCACCTCCCTGACCAAGGCCTTTCTCCCCTGATTGCTCAGTTTGGCCGGGAGGCCAGCTCTAGGAAGAGTCTTGGTTGTTCCAAACCTCTTCCATTTAAGAATGATTGAGGCCACTGTGTTCTTGGGGACCTTCAATGCTGCAGAATTGTTTTGGTACGCTTCCCCAGATCTGTGCCCCGACACAATCCAGTCTTGGAGCACTACAAACAATTCCCTCGACCTCATGGCTTATTTGTTTCTCTGACATGCACTGTCAACTGTGGGACCTTATATAGACAGGTGGGTGCCTTTCCAAATCATGTCCAATCAATTGAATTTACCACAGGTGGACTCCAATCAAGTTGTAGAAATGTCTCAAGAATGATCAATGGGAACAGGATTCACCTGATTTCAATTTCGAGTCTCATAGCAAAGAGTCTGAATACATTTGCAAATATTTCTAAAAAACTGTTTTTGCTTTGTCATTATGGGGTATTCTGTATAGATTGATGAGGATAAAATTATTATATATTTTTTTAGAATAAGGCCGTAACATAACAAAATGTGGAAAAAGTCAAGGGGTCTGAATACTTTCCAAATGCACCGTATGCCTACATACTTATAACCACTAGGCTAATAAATACAAAATATTACCTGCAGTACATCATGTAATTTCAAGTCATCCATTTGGAGTGCAACATCACGTTGATTAAAAAAAATCTAAATTGGGCATGCCTTTAAATTGGGCATGCCTTTAAATTGGGCATGCCTTTAAATTGGGCAATTGAAGCCATCTAGGGCTTATGTTGACTTGATTGTGTTTGATGAAAACGACAGACCTTTCAAACATTGTATACAACGTTGTATGCAAGATTATCAGCAAGTGACTTGATGACTACTGTACCTAAGCAATTCAGAGTTGTTAAACGGGAGTGACGAGTGTGTTGATATAATGGAAGTAATATTGTCAAAATTAGTATAGTATAGACTTTACCATGAAATGTTTTCTTACAAGCCCTTAATCAACAGTGCAGTTCCTCTGACACCACCTATTATATAGGCCCTGGACGGCAGGAAGCTTGGGTCATTTGCACTACCCTCTGTAGCGCCTTACAGTCAGATGCCGAGCAGTTACTATACCAGGCGGTGATGCAACCGGTCAGGATGCTCTCTATGGTGCAGCTGTAGAACCTTTTGAGGATCTGGGGACCCATGACAAGTCTTTTCAGTCTCCTGAGGGGAAAAGGTTTTGTCGTGCCCTCTTCACGACTGTCTTGGTATGTTTGGACCATGATAGCTCTTTGGTGATGTGGACACCAAGGAACTTGAAACTCTCGACCCGCTCCACTACAGCCTCATCGATGTTAATGGGGGGCCTGTTCGGCCCTCCTTCTCATGTAGTTCACAATCAGCTCCTTTGTCTTGCTCACACTGAGGGAGAGGTTGTTGTCCTGGCACCACACTGCCAGTTTTCTGACCTCCTGCCTTATCATTGTCGGTGATCAGACCTATCATTGTTGTGTCGTCAGCAAACTTAATGATGGTGTTGGAGTTGTGTTGGGCCACGCAGTCGTGGGTGAACAGGGAATACAGGAGGGGGTCTAAGTACACACCCTTGAGGGGCCCCAGTGTTAAGGAACAGCGTGGCAGACGTGTTGTTGCTTACTCTTACCACCTGGAGGTGGCCCGTCGGGGAGTCCAGGATCCAGTTGCAGAGGGAGGTGTTTAGTCCCAGGGTCCTTAGCTTAGTGATGAGCTTTGTGGGCACATTGGTGTTGAACGCTGACCTGTAGTCGATGAACAGCATTTTGTCCAGGGGAGAAAGGACAATGTGGAGTGTGATTGAGAATGCCTCATCTGTGGATCTGTTGACACGTTATGTGAATTGGAGTGGGTCTAGGGTGTCCGGGAGGATGCTGTTGATGTGAGCCATAACCAGTCTTTCAAAGCACTTCATGGCTACTACCGCCACGGGGCGGTAATCATTTAGGCAGGTTACCTTCACATCCTTGGGCACTGGGACTATGGTGGTCTGCTTGAAACATGTAGGTATTACAGATTTGGTCAGGGAGAGGTTGAAAATGTCAGTGAAGACACTTGAAAGTTGGTCCGTGCATGCTTTGAGTACACGTCCTGGTAATCCGTCTGGCCAAGCGGCTTTGTGAATGTTGACCTGTTTAAAGGTTTTGTTCACATCGGCTACCGAGAGCTTTTTCACACGGTCATCCAGAACAGCTGGTGCTCTCGTGCATGCTTCAGTGTTGCTTACCACGAAGCGAGCATAAAAGGCATTTAGCTCACCTGGTAGGCTCACGTCACTGGACAGCTCACGTCTGGGTTTCCCTTTGTAGTCCGTAATAGTTTCCAAGCCCTGCCACATCCGACGAGCGTCAGAGAATGTGTAGTAGGATTCAATCTTAATCCTTAATCCTGTGTCTCCCCTCTGCTCTCCCCTCCCATCTCCCCTCTGCTCTCTCCTCCCCTCCCCTCCCCTCTCACCTCCCACCCTCTCTCCTCTCCTCTCAAAGGCACCAGAAGGAAGATGTTTAATTTTGCTTCCACCCTCTTCTCCACAAGATGGCCCTGGTATAATTAGCATGCTTCTCACCCCTGAAGAATATAGGGGTGATTTGGAAGTCGTCCAAATTGCAAAGCCTTAATGAAAATAAGCTGCATGCGTTGGTTGAAGGGTAGTCTGTCAAAAGATGGTAAACTTCTCTAGGCAAAATGTGTTGCTACGTCTTGGCCATGTTTAAATGAGATCTATTAATCCCATGTGGCGGTAGAGAAAGAGGGGAGGGACGGGGTGCAGGGGAAGGGAGGAAGAAGTGGGGAGAAGGCAAGGAGGTGGTTGGGAAGAGGGGGGAGCAGCAGAGGATAGGGAGTGGGAGAGAAGGAAGGTTTGGGGCAAAACTAAACAGATTTAGGGCTCTGCAGTAAAAGTTTAATGGATGAATTGAAGTGATAAAATATCATGACCCATGCTGTATGCTGGTGATGTCACTGTCGTGACAAGAGCTAACTGAGAGTCCCTGCTTTGTTCTACTGTAGTAACAAACCTCAGAACTACCGGTAGACAATTATAGGTTTTTTGTTTGCATTGTAATATTTTGTCACCAATCTGTATAATTTTTGGAATATTCATAGTCACATCCAAAAGGAATGTGAGCAGAATTAGTTATTGCAGGAAATTAAGAGAGAAGTGCCGATGGGTTCAGCTGTGTCCAATCAGAGTCAGTTAGTGGTTGTGATAGAGATGCTAAAAAATGTACATAATTTATCTTTCATTTCAATGAAGCCAGAAGTCCTGCATGGCGATGATGAGTTTGAAGTGTAAAGTTTTCTTTAAACCAAAGGAACCAAAGGCAGTCCAAGCAGAGAGGGACAGATTAAAGACGCACACCCATCTCCTTCTACACACACACATATACACACTCGCTCTGTCTCCATGGTGTCTGAGTGGTGTAGTTCTAGAGTGCTAATGAAGACAGTCTAAACATAGCTAACCCCAGCCCTCCAGCTCTAACACCTCCCAATTAACACTCCCACAGTATGCAGCCTCCTATTACCTAGAAACTGAGCATGCAAAACACACGCAGGCATCACTCCTCTCCTCTGCTCCCTCTTTCCGTCTGTAATGGAAAATAATGGAAGAGTTAAGAGGTTGTGATTACTCCGACAGCAGGGCAGCAGCCACACACAGACCCCAGCTAGGCTAATACCTCGGTTCATCTTCACAAAATGCTTTTGATAAAAATTCAATTGGCTTCCATCTGACGATTATTCATCAACGCTTCATTATTTTTGTGAAAGATCATTTCACCACCTATTCCACCTCCCTCTCCCTCTTTCTCATTGTCTCTCTCTCTGTCTCTGGACTTGAATAGCAAACATGCCATCACTGAGAATGAGTTAATAAAAATAAAAAAAGTAGTTAATTCACTGGGGAGTTGTTGCTTGCGTTCCCGCTGGCTTAAACTAAACGACAGTGTTCTGAGATTCCTTTAAAGTATGTGTCAAACTCGTCCCCGCGAGGGCCAAGTGTCTGAAGGTTTTCAATCCGCCCTTGTACTTGATTGATCAATTAAGGTCACTGATCAGTAAGGAACTCCCCTCAGCTGGTTGTCTAGGTCTTAATTGAAAGGAAAAACCAAAAACCAGCAGAAATTATGCTCTCCATTGAATGCTTGACACACCCTTTTATTGTCCACAACACAAGGTGCACCTGTGTTATGATCATGCAGTTTTGTCAGCTTCTTGATATGCCACACATGTCAGGTGGATAGATTATGTTGGCAAAGTAATACTCACTATCAAGGAAATAAACAAATGTTTTAACAATAACATATTCACTTAAGATCTCACTGGATGAAGCTGATAAATCCATGTCTCTGTCACTAACAATTTCAGTCATGGGTGGTAATGCTACAATTCACCCCGAAAGGTAAGGCACTTTGGGATATATGCAAATGTATATATGGATCCACACTTTCAGTGTTAATTTAACACTGGTGAATTTTCTGTGTGCAATTGTAGGTAAAAACTTTATAAAACAAGTCTCTAATATAAACAAAATGCCATACATTTTAGCTGTTTCAAAAACATTGCTCTGCTATTACGATTTATACTGTAGCAATTTTGGGCTCAACGAGACAACTCTGTTTACACTGCCCTGCTTGGAGAGGGGCAACTATCAGGTGAGTGTTGTGCTCTAAAATCAAATAAAAAGCCACACGAGTTGTAGACAACAGGTGTACACTAACAGTGAAATGCTTACTTACGGTTGAGACGTGACAAGTTCACAAGTTTACATTATAGTTAAAGGTCTAGTCAAGCTTTTTTCTCTCCTAGTGAGAAGAGTCCCTTAGTCAGAGGTTGTAGACTACACTTTACTACTATTTGGTTACAAGGCAGGAGAACCGACAGTCATGAGGTTGGCCATCACTTATAGAGAAGAATGATGTGTGACATTTCCAATTCCAATTCAATTGGTTTATCACAGAGATCTTCAACCTTTTCTTGCCCAGGAACCCTCCTAGGCAACTGGTGACCCAAGGACCCCCATGATATGTTAGCAATTTTTATTATCAGATGAACTAAAATGGCAAGGATAAGTAATCAACATTTAAAAAAAGATTTGGTAGATTGTCATTATTTGTAGTCTAGACTCTTAAAACCTTTTGTGACTAGGGGGCAGTATTTTCATTTTTGGAAAAATAACGTTGCAGTAGTAAACGGGATATTTTGTCAGGACAAGATGCTAGAATATGCATATCATTGACAGTTTAGGATAGAAAACACTCTAAAGTTTCCAAAACTGTACATTTTTTTGTCTGTGAGTATAACAGAACTGATATTGCAGGCGAAAGCCTGAGAAAAATCCAATCCAGAAGTGACTCATCTTTTGAAAGCTCTGCGTTCCAATGCGTCCCTATTGAGCAGTGAATGGGCTATCAACCAGATGACTTTTTCTCCGTATTCCCCAAGGTGTCTACAGCATTGTGACGTAGTTTTACACATTTATGTTGAAGAATACCCGTAAGCGGCTACAATGCGCAACTGGTCACCTGATGGCTCCCAGAGTGATTCTCGCGTAAAATACAGAGGTAGCCATTATTCCAATCGGTCCTACTGAAAAACCAATTGTCCAGGTGGATATATTATCGAATAGATATTTGAAAAACACCTTGAGGATTGATTATCAACAACGTTTGCCATGTTTCTGTCGATATTATGGAGCTAATTTGGAATATTTTTCGGCGTTTCAGGGCGATTTCTCAGCCAAACGTGAAGAACAAACGGAGCTATTTCGCCAACAAAAAAAATATTTTTTGAAAAAAGGAACATTGGCTATCTAACTGGGAGTCTCGTGAGTGAAAACATCCGAAGCTCATCAAAGGTAAATGATTTAATTTGATTGCTTTTCTGATTTCCGTGACCAAGTTACCTGCTGCTAGCTGGACAAAATACTATGCTAGGCTATCGATAAACTTACACAAATGCTTGTCTAGCTTTGGCTGTAAAGCATATTTTGAAAATCTGAGATGACAGGGTGATTAACAAAAGGCTAAGCTGTGTCTCAATATATTTCATTTGTGATTTTCATGAATAGGAATATTTTCTAGGAATATTTATGTCCGTTGCGTTATGCTAGTTAGTGTCAGTTGATGATTACGCTCCCGGACCCGGGATGGGTAGTTACTAGAGTTAACAGTCTATTAGCAAGAAAGGTAACTCCAAACAGACTTTCGCCAAGAGCGGCCTTTTAGCTACACTGTTAGCCAGTTTTGTCAGTAACACTGTATTTATCATCAGTATGATACTGTACAAACTGAATACAGAAGGCTACTGTAGAATGCACAGAAAAATACTGTGCATTTGTTTTACAGCACAATGTAAAGGCGTCAGCATGCCTCAGTTCAGCTGGCACCTAGCTTCCTTAAAAGTGTGTGAGCCTCAGCCACGCTCAAGGTCCTAAACAGTATTATAACCGCCATCGATAAAAGACAGTACTCTGCAGCCATCTTCATTGACCTGGCCAAGGCTTTCGACTCTGTCAATCACTGCATTCTTATCGGCAGACTCAATAGCCTTGGTTTCTCTAATGACTGCCTCGCCGAGTTCACCAACTACTTGTCATATAGAGTTCAGTGTGTCAAATCGGAGGGTCTGTTTTCCGAACCTCTGGCAGTCTCTATGGGGGTGCCACAGGGTTCAATCCTCGGGCCGACTCTTTTCTCTGTATACATCAATGATGTCATCCTGCTGCTGGTGATTCTCTGATCCACCTCTATGCAGACGACAAAATTCTGTATACTTCTGGCCCCTTCTTTGGACACTGTGTTAACTAACCTCCAGATGAGCTTCAATGCCATACAACACTCCTTCCGTGGTCTCCAACTGCTCTTAAACGCAAGTAAAACTAAATGCATGCTCTTCAACCGATCGGTGCACAAACCCGCCCACCCGTCTAGCATCACTACTCTGGACGGTTCTGACTGACAGCTACAAATACCTAGGTGTCTGGTTAGACTGTAAACTCTCCTTCCAGACTCACATTAAGCATCTCCAATCCAAATTAAATCTAGAATTAGCTTCCTATTTCGCAACAAAGCCTCCTTCACTCATGCTGCTAAACATACCCTCGTAAAACTGACTATACTACCGATCCTTGACTTTGGCAAAGTCATTTACAAAATAGCCTCCAACACTCTACTCAGCAAATTGGATGTAGTCTATCACAGTGCCATCCATTTTGTCACCAAAGCCCCATACACTACCCACCATAACGACCTGTATGCTCTCGTTGGCTGGCCCTCGCTTCATATTGGTCGCCAAACCCACTGGCTCCAGGTCATCTATAAGTTTTTGTTAGGTAAAGCCCTGCCTTACCTCAGCTCACTGGTCACCATAGCAACACCCAACCGTAGCACGCACTCCAGCAGCTATATTTCACTGGTCATCCCAAAAGCCAACTCCTCCTTTGGCCGCCTTTCCTTCCAGTTCTCTGCTGCCGACTGGAACGATTTGCAAAAATCACTGAAGCTGGAGATTTATATCTCCCTCACTAACTTTAGGCATTAGCTGTCAGAGCAGCTTACCGATCATTGCACCTGTACATAGCCCATCTGTAAATAGCCCTCCCAACTACCTCATCCCCATATTGTTATTTATTTTTGCTCCTTTGCACCCCAGTATCTCTACTTGCACATCATCTTCAGCACATCTAATCTTACTACATTTGCACACACTGTATGTATATTTTTCTATTGTGTTATTGACTGTATGTTTGTTTATCCCATGTGTAACTATGTTGTTTGTGTCAAACTGCTTTGCTTTAACTTGGCCAAGTCGCAGTTGTAATTGAGAAATTGTTCTCAACTGGCCTAAGGTAAAATAAAAAATAAAATAAAAAAGGAAAACAAGAGAAAAGCAGCAATAGCACTGTTTGCCCATTTTAAGATACAGTAGCCAGTAAACACATCCTCAAAATAATTTTGATGTTTTTGCCATCGGAGGTTTTAATTATTTTACATCTAACTAAGAGGTTTGGTATTTCTCAATGAAAATATGTGCATGGAAACGAGTCATCTCTCGTTGAATGACAACAAATACTTTATAAAAACGTCACAAAATGATATACATAAACATAATATATACATAATAATATACATAAACTCTTCCAAACTGTTTCAGCTAGGAAGAAGACACCGTAAGACCTTTCTATAATTTCAACAGTAAAACACTGTAGAATGCAGCGCAAAATACTGTCTTGTACAATATTAATTATGGTGCGTTGTAGGAAAATGCTGTGGGTGGGGAAAGAGTCTCTGGCTCATTAACATATTTTAAGACGTGCCTTGTAAGAGACTATATTTGTTGCACCTGTGAGTGAGAATGCTGTACCCCCACAGAATACGGTAATATACTATATTTTATGAATTTTACTAACCTTGTCCTGAAACTCTACAGTATCTTACTGGCCAATTGCTGCCAGTAATTTGCTGTAATTCAGAAAACAGCACCATACTGCTTTTTCAGGAGTGCCGAAAACCCTTTGAGCACTAGTGGGTGCATGGTATTGTTGTTTTTCACTCGTTAGCATATTTTGAGATGTGTTTTGTAAGATTTATTTTATCACCCATCAGTGAGAGTGCTGTACTAATTTAAATGATATTTGGTAGTGTTTTCTTCTAAATTACATTTGTTTTGGGGACAGATAAGAGTGGCAGCAAGTCTCAACCCTTTAAATGCAACACAACCACTCCACAAGACCAACCATGACTGACTGACAAATTGATGCCCTGATGATTGTTATTTGAATTAATGCATTTTTGTTTTTGGTCAATGTTTGTTTTTCTTTTGATTTTAATAACTACTTAATTTGGATTGATTATTTATTGTTCATTTAAAAGAAAAGTTTAACGAAATTTGATTTGAAATTGTAACATGTAATGAATTTAGGAAAAAACGAATTAATTGATCTTTAATGGTTCAGTGGCTAGCCATGTACTTTTGATCTTCACATATATTCACGGTCAGTTTAGTAGCCTTTCTTAAGGCCTAAAGTGCAGGTGATATAAGACACCAAATATCAGTTGGTATGCTCTGTAAACCTTGCTGTCTGTCTCTTTGACATTTGCAACATTGTTTCAATATTCAAATTCAATCTCCAGCTGTATCATAGTAATGAATGAGTCAGGACGAGACAGACAGGCAGGTAGCGTTTCTCAGCTAGTCGAAATCATGAATCAGCTGGCATAATTTTTATGGCTATATACAAAGAAATGTACAGTGGGGCAAAAAAGTATTTAGTCAGCCACCAATTGTGCAAGTTCTCCCACTTAAAAATATGAGAGAGGCCTGTAATTTTCATCATAGGTACACTTCAACTATGACAGACAAAATGAGGGGAAAAAATCCAGAAAATCACATTGTAGGATTTTTAATTAATTTATTTGCAATTTATGGTGGAAAATAAGTATTTGGTCACCTACAAACAAGCAAGATTTCTGGCTCTCACAGACCTGTAACTTCTTCTTTAAGAGGCTCCTCTGTCCTCCACTCGTTACCTGTATTAATGGCATCTGTTTGAACTTGTTATCAGTATAAAAGACACCTGTCCACAACCTCAAACAGTCACACTCCAAACTCCACTATGGCCAAGTCCAAAGAGCTGTCAAAGGACATCAGAAACAAAATTGTTGACCTGCACCAGGCTGGGAAGACTGAATCTGCAATAGGTAAGCAGCTTGGTTTGAAGAAATCAACTGTGGGAGCAATTATTAGGAAATGGAAGACATACAAGACCACTGATAATCTCCCTCGATCTGGGGCTCCACGCAAGATCTCACCCCGTGGGGTCAAAATGATCACAAGAACGGTGAGCAAAAATCCCAGAACCACACGGGGGGGACCTAGTGAATGACCTGCAGATAGCTGGGACCAAAGTAACAAAGCCTACCATCAGTAACACACTACGCCACCAGGGACTCAAATCCTGCAGTGTCAGATGTGTCCCCCTGCTTAAGCCAGTACATGTCCAGGCCCGTCTGAAGTTTGCTAGAGAGCATTTGGATGATCCAGAAGAAGATTGGGAGAATGTCATATGGTCAGATGAAACCAAAATAGAACTTTTTGGTAAAAACTCAACTCGATGTGTTTGGAGGACAAAGAATGCTGAGTTGCATCCAAAGAACACCATGCCTACTGGGAAGCATGGGGGTGGAAACATCATGCTTTGGGGCTGTTTTTCTGCAAAGGGACCAGGACGACTGATCCACATAAAGGAAAGAATCAATGGGGCCATGTATCGTGAGATTTTGAGTGAAAACCTCCTTCCATCAGCAAGGGCATTAAAGATGAAACGTGGCTGGGTCTTTCAGCGTGACAATGATCCCAAACACACTGCCCGGGCAACGAAGGAGTGGCTTTGTAAGAAGCATTTCAAGGTCCTGGAGTGGCCTAGTCAGTCTCCAGATCTCAACCCCATAGAAAATCTTTGGAAGGAGTTGAAAGTCCGTGTTGCCCAGCAACAGCCCCAAAACATCACTGCTCTAGAGGAGATCTGCATGGAGGAATGGGCCAAAATACCAGCAACAGTGTTTGAAAACCTTGTGAAGACTTACAGAAAACGTTTGCCCTCTGTCATTGCCAACAAAGGGTATATAACAAAGTGTTATACAAAGTGTTGTTATTGACCAAATACGTATTTTCCACCATAATTTGCAAATAAATTCATTAAAAATCCTACAATGTGATTTTCTGGATTTTTTTTCTCATTTTGTCTGTCATAGTTGAAGTGTACCTATGATGAAAATTACAGGCCTCTCTCATCTTTTTAAGTGGGAGAAATTGCACAATTGGTAGCTGACTAAATACTTTTTTGCCCCACTGTATGTGCCTCGTGTGTAACTGCGTAAGTACGTGGGTGCATTTAGGTGTGTAAGGAAGGAAGGGTGACCTCACCTGATTGTTTACACTGTTGTATATCTTCAGGTGTTTGATAAACTCTGCCCTGGAAGTGTTTCCTGCTGTGATCAGGGCCATGCTGCCATTGTTCAGTCTTACAGAGAGAGAGAGAGAGAAAGATGTATTTTTTAAAATCCTTTCATATGTATACTACATTGCTGTGACCAATGCAATCGGAAACAGGTTTTAACACACATGCATAGCAGGTTCAGTCTGTGTGCAGCTAGTTTGCAGTCTTTCTAGCTTCAGATTGAAGTGATTGTGTTAGCCATGTTGTTGGCTAGCTCCTCTAAACAACAGTGTTCTGATGAGAGAGTACAAATTGTGCCTCATTAGCTCATTGTTATGGATGTATCCAAATAAATGTCACTATAAAGCAGCTTAAACACATGCTAATTAAGCTACTTTGCTGTTATTCAGGCTGCACATTTTGACGGGACTGTAAGTTAGCCGTAGTTGGCTAGCAAGCAAGGGATAAGAACGTTGCCAGCCATTATGGCAATGGGACATTTAGAATGAACGACTGGGTCACGTCCATAGATGCAGAACAAAAAGACTGAACGACTGGGTCTCGTCTCTGGCAACTGAACCGATAGAACGAACTACCAGCCTACTTGAGTAACAACCCTAGATTTGTGTCGGGACTACAGTACCAGTCCAAAGTCTGAACACACCTAATCATTCAAGTGTTTTTCTTTATTTTTACTATTTTCTATAATGTAGAATGATAGTGAAGACATCAAAACTTTGAAGTAACAAATATGAAATCATGTAGTAACCAAAAAAGTGTTCCAAATCAAAATATATTTTATATTTGAGATTCTTCAATGTAAATGTAAAAATTAAAACTTGCAAAAAACACTGGGTAATATGTCGCTGCATGGGTAATTAAAGTAATATGCTGTAAATTAGATTAGTCCTTTTCTTTAACTTCAATTTTTGGTTGAGATGGAGACACAAATCCATGACACATGTACAGTCGTGGCCAAAAGTTTTGAGAATGACACAAATATGAATTTCCACAAAGTTTTCTGCTTCAGTGTCTTTAGATATTTTTGTCAGATGTTACTATGGAATACTGAAGTATAATTACAAGCATTTCATACGTGTCAAAGGCTTTTATTGACAATTACATGAAGTTGATGCAAAGAGTCAATATTTGCAGTGTTGACCCTTCTTTTTCAAGACCTCTGCAATCCCCACTGGCATGCTGTCAATTAACTTCTGGGCCACATCCTGACTGATGGCAGCCCATTCTTGCATAATCAATGCTTGGAGTTTGTCAGAATTTGTGGGTTTTTGTTTGTCCCACCCGCCTCTTGAGGATTGACCACAAATTCTAAATGGGATTAAGGTCTGGGGAGTTTCCTGGCTATGGACCCAAAATATCAATGTTTTGTTCCCCGAGCCACTTAGTTATCACCTTTGCCTTATGGCAAGGTGCTCCATCATGCTGGAAAAGGCATTGTTCATCACCAAACTGTTCCTTGGATGGTTGGGAGAAGTTGCTCTCGGAGGATGTGTTGGTACCATTCTTTATACATGGCTGTGTTCTTAGGCAAAATTGTGAGTGAGCTCACTCCCTTGGCTGAGAAGCAACCCCACACATGAATGGTCTCAGGATGCTTTACTGTTGGCATGACACAGGACTGATGGTAGCACTCACCTTGTCTTCTCCGGACAAGCTTTTTTCCGGATGCCACAAACAATCGGGAAAGGGGATTCATCAGAGAAAATGACTTTACCCCAGTCCTCAGCTGTCCAATCCCTGTACCTTTTGCAGAATATTAGTCTGTCCCTGATGTTTCTCCTGGAGAGAAGGGGCTTCTTTGCTGCCCTTCTTGACACCAGGCCATCCTCCAAAAGTCTTCGCCTCACTGTGCATGCAGATGCACTCACACCTGCCTGCTGCCATTCCTGAGCAAGCTCTGTACTGGTGGTGCCCTGATCCCGCATCTGAATAAACTTTAGTAGACGGTCCAGGCGCTTGCTGGACTTTCTTGGGCGCCCTGAAGCCTTCTTCACAACAATTGAACTGCTCTCCTTGAAGTTCTTGATGATCCGATAAATGGTTGATTTAGGTGCAATCTTACTGGCAGCAATATCCTTGCCTGTGAAGCCCTTTTTTGTGCAAAGCAATGATGACGGCACGTGTTTCCTTGCAGGTAACCATGGTTGACAGAAGAACAATGATTCCAAGCACCAGCCTCCTTTTTAAGCTTCCAGTCTGTTATTCGAACTCAATCAGCATGACAGAGTGATCTCCAGCCTTGTCCTCGTCAACACTCACACCTGTGTTAACGAGAGAATCACTGACATGATGTCAGCTGGTCCTTTTGTGGCAGGGCTGAAATGCAGTGGAGATGTTTTTTTTGTGGATTCAGTTCATTTGCATGGCAAAGAGGGACTTTGCAATTAATTGCAATTCATCTGATCACTCTTCATAACATTCTGGAGTATATGCAAATTGCCATCATACAAACTGAGGCAGCAGACATTGTGAATATGTATATTTGTGTCATTCTCAAAACTTTTGGCCACGACTGTACTTCAAGGTCTCAGAGTGAGTGATGTCATCAATTGAAACACTACTAGCACGCACCACTAACTAGCTAGCCAATCCACACCGGTTACACTCATCCTCCTTTGACCTCCTCCTTCTCCGCAGCAAACTCAGAATCTGGGCAGAGCTCAACTGAGTGATCTGGGTCGACAGCATCAATGTGACAGTCCTGCTTCCGTCCCTCTCCTTGCACCAACCTGGACTTGAACCAGGGACCCTCTGAAAAACATAGACATCTGTCTCCCATGAAGCATCTTTACCTATCACTCCACAAAAGCCATGGCAAGGACTCAGATTGAGTGATGTCACTGATTGAAATGCTACTAGTGCACACCGCTAACTAGCTAGCCATTTCACACCAGTTACATATGCATCAGGATAGATAAGAATAAGAGTAAAATAAATAATTGAGCAGCAGCAGCATATGATGAGTATAAAAATGTGTGTTCGTGTGTGTAGTGTATGGGAATGTGTGTGGGTTTTGTGTGTATGTAGCGTGTTTAAATAGTCTTGTGAGTGGGCATAGAGTCAGTTCAAGATAGGATTAATGCAGATATTCTGGGTAACCATTTCATTAACTATTTATCAGTCTTATGGCTATTTATCAGTCATATGGCTTGGGGGTAGAAGCTGTCTCAGAACCTGTTGGTCCGAGAGCCTATGCTCCGGTACCATTTGGGTGGCTGAAGTCTGTGGCAATTTTTTGGGCCTTCCTCTCATGCTGCCTGATTTAGGGGTCATGGATGGCAGAGAGCTCGGCCACAGTGATGTACAGTGCCGTCCACACCACCCTCTGAGGCGTTTTGTGGTCGAGGGTGGTGCGCTTATGCAGTCAGTCAAGATGCTCTCGATGGTGCAACTGTAGAACTATTTGAGGATCCGAGGGCCCATGACAAATCTTTTCAGCCTCCTGAGGGGGAAGAGGTGCTGCCGTACAGAGCTGAGTGCGTCACACATGACCCTAAGGCGTTTTGCTTATTGCTTCTGTGTGTTCCCATTAGTCTTGTTTTGCTTAGAAAATAGTGCTAATGTTCAATTATACACATGCCCATCAAACTATCAGTCCCAAGCATGTCCTGAAGCTGCAGCATATGATTGTTGTGTCATTGGAACAGTCCCCATAACCCAGCTACAAGTGGGTCAGTGTAAGCCTTAGGTACTGTACTCTCTCTCCTCGACAGGCAGATAACATACTTACTGTATTTCATTTATTTGACCATATATCCCTTATCAAACATTGTTTGGCAAAGTGCAAGACAAGGGCTTTGAAAAATGGTGTCAATATCAAATACTGCCACAACCATCAGATATAACCTCACAGATCAGATTAGCTAACAGGACATATTTATTTAGTAAATATTGCCATCGTCTTGGCAACCACAGTGCATTTCCCTTTTTATTTGACAGCAGATTTGTATCAGTGTTCTATAGTCATCGTCCAGGGTGGACCCATCGGCCCAAAACAGATGTTTGCTGATTCAGTTTCCTCGTTCCTCCCATTCCTCTCGCCTCCATTTATCTATTTCTCTCTGTTTTGTTCTCTTTCGCATGGCTGCCACAAAACCTGGTTGCTACCATGTCCTCTGTGAGACATCTCTGTCAACGCATTGGGAACACAACACAACACATGCAGTCGGAACCCTGTCACATCAAATGGGCCACACATCCACAACAACACCTCCCCTGACATAGCCTACACTGAAGGATATCACACATTATCATGATGTCTGTTTTAGGGAGATCATTTGATTTACAGCAACTGAGAATGCTCCTTTCCACAAGTCTACAAGTCTATCATTTCCACCTGACTCCCCTGACACCCAGCTTCACCATGTGTATCATAACACAGTAAATCTCCTACACAAAAAGCACCTTGTTCAAACGCGGCACTTGTTGGAAACGCACAGTACTTACCAGACACCAATGCCTGTGTGTATGTGTGTGTGTGTGTTGCATTGTGTCAGTATGCATGTGTGTTTGTGTATGTGTGTATGTGTGTGCATTTGAATGTGAATGCGTGTGGGTTTTGTGTGAGAGTGTCAGTGTAGTGTGTGTGAGTGAGTGAATGAGTGTGTATGTAGTGTGTATACAGCATATATACAGCATACATACATACACTACATCTTGTGAGTATGCATAGAGTCAGTGCAAGATAGGGTCAATGCAGATAGTCCGGGTAACCATTTAATTAACTATTTAACAGTCTATTGGCTATTTAGCAGTCTTATGGCTTGAGGGTAGAATGTGGCACTTGTTGGAAATGTACATACCATATACCAAAGCCTTCCATTGAGGTCTTAGTTGTCTATACAGACTATAGAGACTACAGTATAACCATTGAAACAGTTTCAAAGCTATTTATGATCTCACAAACAGGATGTGAAAATAGAAAGTATCATTGTGCTTCCCCTTTACATGAAGGCAGGGATGTGAAAAACTATAAAATACAATAACAAAATACAGTAACAAAATACCATAAAGATCAATGTATCAAAATAAACTACAAAATATTCGTATTTTGAAAGTATTTAATTAAAATACATATATTTCGTATGTTAAAATACAGAAATGCATTTGCAAGTAGCTTGCCCGAACAGCAACAACATTCTGGGGCTGCAGGTAGTGGTTAGGCAGTTAACCCACAGTTCCCTGGTAGGCCGTCATTGTAAATAAGAATTTGTTTTTAACTGACTTGCCTCGTTAAATAAAGGTAAAATAAAAAATTCTCAGCTACGTGTACAGAAACTTTTTTGCTTGCTGTGACATGTTATGTTTCACTATATTGGATTACTCCAATATATTGGTATATCACTCTGCGTTGGAGGTATACAGCCGAGGTGATTTTCTCCAGTGTACACCTGTGTCACGGCTGGGGTGCACCCCTATATAGACCCCATTGGGGTTCTCTTTCATTTTCTCTGCGGACGTCCGTATGGTTTGAAGTTTGTTTAGTAAGTCACTGGTAAGTGTAATAGCTTGCGTGAAGTATACTCACTGGCTGTTTGCAGCCTGGAGCAGCTGGCCACACGGCCAGCCCTTCATCTTGACTTCTCCACTCGCTGCATGCGGTTCACCTGTATCTTCTGCCCTTGGTTTGTCGTACTTGTGTTTCGTTATCGTTACACTACGACTCCGTGTGCATCCATTAGTATGTTGGCTCTTGCTGCCACAAACTGTAATTGACCTTACACAACTTGCCGACTGTCTTGTTCTATGTGTATGTTGTGAATTGCTTTAACATGCTGCTCCCCGCACCACAGGTGTGGGTTCTCTGCCTATTACCCTGCAGGGTTTTTTTCTTGTTGTGTAAGAGTATTGTGGTGGGCTTTCCACTACGTTGAGACATTAACTTAGGAGTTCCTTAACAAAGTTACTCCATCATATGGTGCTATTTTTACTGCTTGGATATTAAACTGGCTAGGTAATATTGCAGTTGAAATTAAACAAAAACAAAAAAATCTCATCCATTACATGGTTGCTGTATTTTTTGTCTGTCTGCTTTTCCCAAACGGGTATTCCAGTTTTTTGCAGGGGTACTGGGTAATTATTCCTCTCCCACACGGAGAGGGAGGTGGAGCGCCCTACTGGATGCCTGTTTGTGTGGTGTTCTCTGAACGCCGGTACCTGACGCGATTGGAGGCCATGCGCGAGTGGGTCGGCCAGGCTCGGGCTCAGGCTGGGGACAAGCTCCCTCCCTCAGCAGTGGTGCGCCAATGAGCTGTTAGTGCCTCTACTGGGCCCAGTACCCCTCTCAGGAAGCGTGGCCAGATCCACCTCAGGCAGAGCTCATCTGCTGCCAGTCCTGGACGGAGGAACCACCTTGAACAGAGGTCGAATGCCCTGCGTCAGGAGGTTGATAGCTTCGATGGCGGGGACAGCTGTTCCCTGTTGGCCAGTGATAGGCTGTTCCTGGGGGATGATGCTGTCACTGATCACCACCGTGAGCGCGGCTATCAGGCTGACAGGCCGTCAGAAGCCGGCAGCGGGGGATCATTGCCCCCACTTGCTCGAGAGGCTATGAGGTGCCTACTCACTCAGGTAGCCACTGCACTGGACATCAAACTGGTGGACAGTGATGACTCTCCATCTGTCCCCATCTCAGAGTTATGCAAGGCCTTGCAGGAGAGCTGGGCATCTGCTAGGGAGCGCTTCGGACTCACAACAGAGACTGGACAATGGAGTTATGTTGTGGGCACAGAGTCACTCAGCCTCCGGGAGTACCCGACCATGGACACCATGATAGCTGCCATGGTCCATGGGAGATTATAGGATGAAACACGCGACTGAAGCCGGGACACCCCAGAGTCTTTGATACCGACTTGAAAGCCACATATGGGTCCCTCTGCTCTCTTGGCCATGCTGCTGCAGGCCTACCTGCAGACTCTCTTGCCCCGGCTTCAGGAGGACACAGAGGAGCTCCTCCGGGAAGCGATGGAGGTGTCTCGTCTGCTTTCCCTGCTCCAGAGGGATGTGGCACGCGCCAATGGACGGGCCATGGCGCAGGATGTTTACCTCCCGGCGCCATCTCTGGCTGGCTCAATCTGCCAGCTGCTTTCCAGAGCACATTTGCCACTCTCCCATCACCCCAGGGCTGACGTTTGGCCAAGGGGTTGATGACATTCTGGAGCAGACTGATAAGGTTCGTAGGGATCGGGAGACCCTGAGACAGTTCATGCCGCCTCTTCAGGTGCCGGGTCCAAGGCGAGGCCAACCCGCTGAAAACCCCGCGGCTGGAGATCACCTCACTCTTGGGGCAGGCCGTGTCTAGGGACCAGTGGTTTGTGACGCTGGCTCATTGGCAGTACCTCTGATTCGCTTTCACAGTGACGGCTTACGAATTCATCGTTCTTCCCTTCGGCCTCTCCTTGGAAAACCGCACTTTCACAAAGTGCAGGGACGCTGTCCTGGCACCTCATGTCTCGAGGATTGTTGATCCTCAATTACCTGGACGATTGGCTGATTTGTGCACCAACCAGGCTCCAGGTCCTGTCATACAGAGACATGCTTTTGACCCACATCGGCGTGCTAGGCATAACTGTAAATGACAAGAGGAGTCATTTGACACTGACCCAGAGGGTGGCCTTCATTGGTATGGAACTGGAATCAATCCTCATGAGAGAACACCTGCCCACCAGAAGGGTTCAGGTGATCTTATCTTGCCTTGACCACTTTAGGCGGGGGAGGGTGGTATCCGCCCTGACCTGCTAACGCCTGTTGGGCTTGCTGACGGCGGCCTCATTGCCGATTCCCCGCCTGCTCCATCTCCGGCCTCTTTAACGGTGGTTCAACTCCCACCGGCTACACCCGAAGCGTCATCGTCACCGCTAGCTGTGGGTGACCGCACAGTGCCTCAGGGCATTGTTGATGTGGTGCTGTCGCTCCTTTCTCTCAGGTGGGGTGGAGATGCTGAGGATGTGCCGCCAGGAGCTGGTCAGCACAGACGCCTCCCAGATCGGCTGGGGGGGTGTGACCAAGGGCAGGTCGGCCAGCGGCTGTCGGCTACCCCCCTTGGAGCAGCAGGAACATCAATACACTAGCGCAGGTATTCCCAAACTGGGGTACGCAAAATGCCGTCGGTGGTACGGCAACTTAAAATGTAATTCACATTTTTAAAAGTTTATATACATATTTTTTAAACATTTTCTTCACATTTTCAAACAGTACATTGATATTTTCCAACGAGGTTATACATTTGGGTAAGGTTTTCTTCTTGCCTGAGTAGCCTCGTTTCAATGCCAAAAAATAAAATTAAACCAACTAGTGTTCAGTGAAATAACAAACAACACATTGTCAAATACAAGTAGCCTAGTCAAACAATTAACATCCAATCACATTAACCGTTACTCTCTTTGGGGAAAACATCACTCTTGTGCAGACATTTAAAATCCAAACATGACAATTAAAAAAAATAAGCCATGGGAGTTTTTTGAGTGAGAATAAAGACAACTTTCGAGTAGTACGACATATAAAAGCAACAGATACCATTAATAAAAAGGGTCTAGAAGTGTCTTATATGGTGAGCTACTGAGTGGCTAGGACAGGCAAGCCCCATACTATTGTGGAGGACTTCATTCTTCCTGCTGCAGCGGATATGGCTGGGACAATGCTGGGGGAAAAGACAAAAAAAAAACTATACAGACAATGTCTTCATCAAACAATACTGTTTCACAACGCATTAGTGACATGGCAGGAGTTGTTTTGAAACAATAGGAAACAGACGTGGCGGGCCTGGCATATGTCCGTTAGGTTTATGGAAGACATCCTCTTCTGCAAACCACTGGAAACCAGGATAACAAGAGATGTTTTTTTAAGTACTGGACAGTTTTGTGACATCAAATGGACTTTGGTGGTCAAGATGTTGACATCTGCTGACATACACTGCAGCTTCCACGAGAGTCTCTTCCTGCCAAGGGAATGCCAGACAGCTTGAAAGACGTTGTGGACACTACAGTGAAAATGATTAACTTTGTTAAAGCAAGGCACCTGAACTGATGATGAGATAGGCAGCGACCATGTAATGCTTTTACTGCTGGTTATCAAGGGGCAAAGTATTGACACATTTTTTTCAATTGAGAGACGAGCTTAAAGTTTTCTTTACTGACCATAATTTTCACTTGTCTGACCACTTGCATGATGACGAGTTTCACACACGGGAGCTCATTAGAATAATAGAATAATACTCAGGCTGCTTTGGCGCCGACAGAGATGGCCGCCTCGCTTCGTGTTCCTAGGACACTAGGAACACGAAAACCTGCATGCTCTCCTCCACTGCAGCCAACGTGAGTAAAACATTTAAACGTGTTAACCCTCACAAGACTGCCGGCCCAGACGTCAACCCCAGCCGCTTCCTCAGATCATGTGCAGACCAGCTGGCTGGTGTCTTTACGGACATATTCATTCAATCCTTATCCCAGTCTGCTGTTCCCACATGCTTCAAGAGGGCCACCATTGTCCCTGTTCCCAAGAAAGCGTAGGTAACTGAGCTAAATGACTATCGCCCCGTAGCACTCACTTCCGTCATCATGAAGTACTTTGAGAGACTAGTCAAGGACCATATCACCTCCACCCTACCTGACACCCTAGACCCACTCCAATTTGCTTACCGCCCCAATAGGTCCACAGACGACGCAATCACAATCACAATCACACTGCACACTGCCCTAACCCATCTGGACAAGAGGAATACCTATGTAAGAATGCTGTTCATGCTGTGCAACTGGGTCCTGGACTTCCTGACTGGCCGCCCCCAGGTGGTGAGGGTAGGTAACAACATCTCCACCCCGCTGATCCTCAACACTGTGGCCCCACAAGGGTGCATTCTCAGCCCTCTCCTGTACTCCCTGTTCACCCATGACTGCGTGGCCATGCACGCCTCCAACTCGATTATCACGTTTGCAGATGACACTACAGTGGTAGGCTTGATTACCAACAACGGCGAGACGGCCTACAGGGAGGAGGTGAGGGCCCTCGGAGTGTGGTGTCAGGAAAATAAACTCACACTCAACGTCAACAAAACAAAGAATATGATCGTGGGCTTCAGGAAACAGCAGCGGGAGCAGCCCCCTATCCATATCGACGGGACAAAAGTGGAGAAGGTGGAACGTTTTAAGTTCCTCGGCGTACACATCACGGACAAACTGAAATGGTCCACCCACACAGACAGCGTGGTGAAGAAGGCACAGCAGTACCTCTTCAACCTCAGGAGGGTGAAGAAATTCGGCTTGTCACCAAAAACACTCAAACTTTTACAGATGCACAATCGAGAGCATCCTGTCGGGCTGTATAACCACCTGGTACGGAAACTGCTCCACCCACAACCGTAAGGCTCTCCAGAGGGTAGTGAGGTCTGCACAACGCAGCACCAGTGGCAAACTACTTGCCCTCCAGGACACCTACACCACCCAATGTCACAGGAAGGCCAAAATGATAATCAAGGACAACAACCACCCGAGCCACTGTCTGTTCACCCATCTATCATCCAGAAGGCCAGGTCAGAACAGGTGCATCAAAGCAGGGACCGAGAGACTGAAAAACAGCTTCTATCTCAAGGCCATCAGACTGTTAAGCCATTTTGCCACAACTTTGGAAGTATGCTTGGGGTCATTGTCCATTTGCGACCAAGCTTTAACTTCCTGACTGATGTCTTGAGATGTAGCTTCAATATATCCACATCATTTCCCTCCCTCATGATGCCATCTAATTTGTGAAATGCAACAGTCCCTCCTGCAGAAAAGCACCCTCACAACATGATGCTGCCATCCCGTGCTTCACGGTTGGGATGGTGTTCTTCAGCTTGCAAGCCTCCCCCTTTTTCCTCCAAACATAACGATGGTCATTATAGCCAAACTCTTCTATTTTTGTTTCATCAGACCAGAGGACATTTCTCCAAAAAGTATGATCTTAGTCCCCATGTGCAGTTGCAAACCATAGTCTGTCTTTTTTATGGCGGTTTTGGACCAGTGGCTTCTTCCTTGCTGAGTGGCCTTTCAGGTTATGTCGATATAGGATTTGTTTTACTGTGGATATAAATACTTTTGTGCCTGTTTCCTCCAACATCTTCACAAGGTCCTTTGCTGTTGTTCTGGAATTGATTTGCACTTTTCCCCCCAAGGAAGTTCATATCTAGGAGACAGAACGCGTCTCCTTCCTGAGCGGTATGATGGCTGCGTGGTCCCATGGTGTTTATACTTGCGTACTATTGTTTGTACAGATGAGCGTGGTACCTTCAGGCATTTGGAAATTGCTCCCAAAAATGAACCAGACTTGTGGAGGTCTACAATTTTTTTTCTGAGGTCTTGGCTGATTTCTTTTGATCTTCCCATAATGTCAAGCAAAGAGGCACTGAGTTTGAAGGTAGGCCTTGAAATACATCCACAGGTACACCTCCAATTGACTCAAATGATGTCAATTAGCCTTCCAGAATTTTCTGGAATTTTCCAAGCTGTTTAAAGGCACAGTCAACTAAGTGCATGTAAACTTCTGACCCACTGGAATTGTGATACAGTGAATTATAAATGAAATAATCTGTCTGTAAACAATTGTTGTAAAAATTACTTGTGTCATTGACAAAGAAGATGTTCTAACCGACTTGCCTAAACTATAGTTTGTTAACAAGAAATTTGTGGAGTGATTGAAAAATTAGTTTTAATGACTCCAACCTAAGTGAATTTTAACTTCCGACTTCAACTGTACATATGAGATGAGTGAAGCAACCATTAGTAAAATGACTATTGTTCCATTATGAAAGTGGCCAGTGATTTCAAGTCTATGTATATGGGGCAGCAGCCTCTAAGGTGCAGGCTTACGTAACTGTGTGGAAGCTGCCTAGTGAAGACTATTTAGCAGTCTGATGGCCTTGAGATAGTAGCTGTTTTTCAGTCTCTCGGTCCCAGCTTTGATGCACCTGTACTGACCTCGCCTTCAGGATGATAGTGGGGTGAACAGGCAGTGGCTCGGGTGGTTGCTGTCCTTGTTGATCTTTTTGGCCTGCCTGTGACATCGGGTGCTGTAGGTGTCCTGGAGAGCAGGTAGTTTGACCCCGGTGATGTGTTGGGCTGACCTCACCACCCTCTGGAGAGCCCTGCTGTTGCGGGCAGTGAAGTTGCCGTACCAGGCAGTGATACAGCCTGACAGGATGCTCTCAATTGTGCATCTGTAAAAGTGTGTGAGGGTTTTAGGTGCCAAACCAAATTTCTTCAGCCGCCTGAGGTTGAATAGGCACTGATGCGCCTTCTTCAACACATTGTCTGTGTGGGTGCACCTCTTCAGATCGTCAGTGATGTGTACGCAGAGGGAATTTGAAACTTTCAACCTGCTCCACCTGTTTAATATGAGCAGCTGATAAATAAATATAAGAACACTTATTTCACTCTACGCATTAACCACCATTTGAGGAGCATGCTCTCGCTCTGTGACAGGTGATATTCTGCCCAAACTCTGTATGCTATTGTCTCGCCAACCCTGTTCCTGCAGCTAACCAGAGCTTACTTTGGGAAGCCAAGTGAAATCTGTTCGGGAATATTGATAGTAAGATGTTTTTGCAACAAAACATGTTTAAATAAACTGTTGACAGCCCCTCTGCACACTGTAGAAAGGAATAAAGGAGAGAGAGCAGGAGATGGAAATGCGTGGTGGTGAGATATTCTGTATAGCTAAAGGTAATGTGTCACCCAATTTATTTATGAAAATATTTTTTTAAATCCCTATTACTTGTCTATTCAAAATCTGACTCAGAGCTCTAAAAGTGTTTAACATCAAATGAAAAATGTGGACAGTCCAGAAGGTGTTTGTGTCTCAGTTTGGGGTGGCCTGCGAACTTGAAACAATCTATGACACGTGTCCTATAAACAACTCCAACTATAGAGAATAGTGTTTAGAATCTATGCAAGGAAACATGCTCAGTTACAGGCTCAGTCGGCTCCATTTGAGATCAACGACCTCGAGAAATCTTAGAGAACCAGCCAGTTCAACTTTTTAACTTGAGCTTTTATTTTTTTATTTGTTAGAATGCCATTCATGTTCAAAGCGTCTGTTAATTACAGCAAAATATTGTAACATTGATTTATGACCATGCATTGTTACTGTGATGTAGTTAAAGTTCATCAAAGCAAAGTCAAGTTCTACTATTGGTGGGAAAATCTTTCCTGGTTCCTGTCAGCTGTGGGAACCTTGTAGGCAGGAAGAGCCTATTTGGGACGACAATTAAACCTTCCATTTATATCAAGACCACTGATACACTGTGACACAAGTTACATTTATAATCGTGTGTGTGTGTGTGTATGTGTGTGTGCATGTTTCTGTGTGTACGGAACTGAGAATCTGTTTGTTTGTGAAGATGACAGCCAGCCAGATATAAATGGTCAGTAATAAGATTCCTCATCTGGCAGAAAGCCCATCGTTAACATTTGATCTCTGCATTTAGCTCCCTGCTCGGTTACTAGTAACTTTGATAATGCTGCTGCTGTTGCTTTATAAAGGGGGTCAAAAAAAGATGACGTCAAATGAACTGTGTACCGTGCTCATTTTTGTTTGTCATAGAGTGGGCCCCTTCTTTTGGTATCTACTGTATATGTTCTCAGTCTATGGGTTCCGCTCCATACATGACAGTAGAGGGTGAGGGGAGGTCAGCTGAGGTCCAGACTGCCCTGCAACATTCTGTGTCTAGTCTAAGATTCTCTCAGATAGCACAGGACAGGAGAACTCTACATTTGTCACTGTACAAATAAACTTAAAGTCTAGATGTCTTTTTATGGTAGCATGGCAGCCTGACTTATTTCCCATGGCTAAAGCACCCGCCAGGCCAGACCAGGCCACACCAGAGAGGAGGTAGAGAACTCTGATGGTGGGCTCATGTGCCAGTGTTGGCTTCTTCTCCTCGGGTAACACTGACCTGGATTACATCCAGCTGTTTGATACAATACCCTCTGATGTTGACTAGAACCATGAACAACAACATGATTATCGAGTTTGTTCTTCAAAGTCATGGAAACTCATAAGGAATTATTAGACCTGTATATCAAGATAGTGTGGTATGAAGTGCTTGTGTTTTGATGATGAAAGTACAGACAGACATGAACAGAGCATTTCAAACCTCTTGTAACAATTCAGTCACATCCTGTGTTCTGCGGTGAACTATCCTCCTATTGCTATGTTATTTCTTAGAAACAACAGTGTGAAATACATACGGCAAAAATTGTGGTTAGTCAGTGCAGAAGTCAGTGCAGATTAGAAATGTTTTGCAAAAGCATCATCCTTTTGACACTGACTATAATAAGCTGACTATAATAAGCTGTTGTTTTGCACTAAAGAGCTCTAAGGTTCTGAGGCTGTGCTTTTGAGAGTTTGCTCAACAGACTGTTGTAATATCTTGATAGCTGAAGAAAGACCGCAGTTAAAAACATTGTTTTTATACTAAAGAATGTGAAGCAAGACCAGCGTGTTCGAGGAAAGAATAAGTCTATATTCAACCCATTAGTTCTTTAAGTCGGCGTCTGAAATGGCACCCTATTCCCTATGTAGTGCACTACTTTTGTATACAGAAGTAGTGCACTATATAGTAAATAGGGTGCCATTTGGGTCACTGTCACTGTCTCCTGTAATGTGTTTTAAGTACCCTACTTCCTTCCCCATGCAGGGCAAATGGGCAACGCCAAACATAAACAGCAGTCAACGTTAACACTGATTTGTCTGCTTCCTCCTCACTATCAGCAGCACAATATTGTAGTTTATACAATCACATACAGTACGGGTTGGGGAAGTGGAATTGACTCTAAGCTAACACATTAACAATGCTTTGTCCCCTTCCTTCAAAGTAGTTGTGGATGGATGGTCCCCCTATGTTTAATCTGTTGCAAACAAGCTAACACAAAGTAGTTATGGTACCCTTGTGTTTTAGCTAACACAAAGTAGTTATGGTACCCTTGTGTTTTAGATAACACAAAGTAGTTATGGTACCCTTGTGTTTTAGCGAACATAAAGTAGTTATGGTACCCTTGTGTTTTAGCTAACATAAAGTAGTTATGGTACCCTTGTGTTTTAGCTAACATAAAGTAGTTATGGTACCCTTGTGTTTTAGCTAACACAAAGTAGTTATGGTACCCTTGTGTTTTAGCTAACATAAAGTAGTTATGGTACCCTTGTGTTTTAGCTAACACAAAGTAGTTATGGTACCCTTGTGTTTTAGCTAACACAAAGTAGTTGTGAATGATCCCCTTGTGTTTTAGCTGTACAGGGACAGCTGTATCAACATACTGTAGGCCTAACATGTACAGTGTAAACTGTGAATCTTGGCGGTGAAAACAGTGTGTACTGACTGAATACATGATGAAAACTAAACGATCCATCATGGGTTAGTCCTGTCACTCACTGGTTGCACCACCATCACTATGATAGACATTATCAATACATGAATCACATGGAGGACAAAGTGGCTGAAAATGGTTATGTGGGATGTTCATGTATTCATACTGTACTAGTATTTCCCAAATTGATGGTGTCATAACCTATGACAATAACCCATCATGAGGCATTTTGCTTTCATTATTACATCAGGGGTCGAGAGACCGGGGAGACAGGGGACATACAGCCTTAGTCATACACATACAGATGTGTTTGATCACCCTGTTGCAGGTGGACTTTCCTGCAGTGCATTAGTATATTTGAGATTTAAAAAGGCTTCTGATGTTTGTATTTCCACTTTCAAATTTCAGACTTGATTTTCTATAATGAAAAATGTATCAACCCCTTCAAAAATGGCCATTAATTAGAAACCACCTAATAATTCACATTCCCTATTGCTGCAGGATTATTTCCTGCTGTAGCAAACTGTCTAAAATGAAGATCGTACACCTGTAGGCCATATACCCCTGGCCTGAACCCTGCCAGTAATGCTCTGGAGTCATGGGCAGCAGAATTATAGAGAGAAACAGGCTATGAGGGGTCTATAACCAGAGTGTGAACTACGGGGGACCCAGCAGGGTCTCAGACCCCCTGAATGAGACACATATCCCCTAAATGCAACCAAGGTCATTTTCCCAACTTTGGTGGGTCTCTAAATAATGACAATTTAACCATTCTCCTATTTGTTTGAATGCAATTTGCACTGCTACAGTGGTAAATATAATTAAACGTATACCAAATTAACCGAACACCCCCATCCCTGTGTCATGGTTTAAACATATGTTTTCCATGTGGCTGCACTTGTCATCCCGGGACAGTCCCGTATCTCAGCCTCTTTTCAGATGACCCAACTTTTCTACTACAAAAAAAGGTCATTTTGTCAGCAAGACGAATCAATTAATTCAGGCTACAAGAGTGTCAGCCCAATGACAATAGCCACATGTCATTACACGTTTTGGTGTTTTGTAACAGATGTCTCTTTCTATTCAACCAAAATGGCACAGTGCACATTGCACTCTTTGCTGGAAAGATTTTGGAGTGGATGAACATGCGCAGGTAGCCTACTTTTTAAAGTAAATTGCAGATGAAAACATCACTATTTGTTGTGTTCATGCCAAATTAAAAGCTAATAAATGTTTTTACCGTTAAAATATGTCTTTACTATTAGGCCTAAAAAAAACTTTAGCAAGCGTGTGTTAACATAGGAAGTCCAGTGGAAAAAATGGAGACCCCCCCAATTCGCACTCTGCATTATAGGAAAGGACACACAACAAGCACAGCGCTTACACAAATTACTGATGATTGGCTGAGAGAAATTGATGATAAAATGATTGTAGAGGCTGTCTTGTTAGACTTCAGTGCAGCTTTTGACATTATCGATCATAATCAAATCAAATGTCACTTGTCACATGCACCGAATACAACAGTGAAATGTTTACTTACAAGCCCTTAGCCCTTAACCAACAATGCAGTTAAGAAAACATCCCCCCCACTCACCCAATGTTTCTTATATGATTATTAAATAAATACAAATGTAATAAAAACATAATGTAAGAGATAAGAAAAATAAATAATTAAAGAGCAGCAGTAAATAACAATAGCGGGGCTTTATACAGTACAGGGAGTACCTGTTCAGAGTCAATATGTCAATGTGCGGGGGCACCAGTGCTGAGGTATTATGTACATGCAGGTAGGGTTATGAAAGTGTCTATGCATAGATGATAACAGAGAGTAGCAGCAGCACAGGGGGGTGCAAATAGTCTGGGTAGCCATTTGATTAGCTGTTCAGGAGTCTTAAGGCTTGGGAGTAAAAGCTGTTTAGAAGCCTCTTGGACCTAGATTTGGCACTCCGGTACCACTTGCCGTGGGGTAGCAGAGAGCACAGTCTATGACTAGGGTGGTTGGAGTCTTTGAAAATTTTTTAGGGCCTTCTTCTGACTGCCTGGTATAGAGCTCCTGGATGGCAGGAAGCTTGGCCCTGGTGATGTACTGGGCCGTATGCATTACCCTCTGTAGTGCCCTGCGGTCAGAGACCATGCAGTTGCCATATGAGGCAGTGCTGCAACCAGTCAGGATGCTCTTAATGGTGCAGCTGTAAAACCTTTAGAGGATCTGAGGACCTATGCCAAATCTTGTCAGTCTCCTGAGGGGGAATAGGTTTTGTCTTGCCCTCTTCACGACTGTCTTGGTGTGCTTGGACCATGTTAGTTTGTTGGTGATGTGGACGCAAAGGAACTTGAAGCTCTCAACCTACTCCACTACAGCCCTGTAGATGAGAATGGGGGCGTGCTCAGTCTTCCTTTACCTGTAGTCCACAATCATCTCCTTTGTCCTGATCATGTTGAGGGAGAGGTTGTTGTTCTTGCACCACATGGTCAGGTCTCTGACCTCCTCCCTATAGGCTGTCTCGTCGTTGTCGGTGATCAGGCCTACCACTGTTGTGTCGTCAGCAACCTTAATGATGGTGTTGGAGTTGTGTTTGGCCACGCAGTCCTGGGTGAACAGGGAGTGCAGGAGGTGACTGAACACACACCCCTGAGGGGCCCCCGTGTTGTGGACCAGCATGGCGGATGTGTTGTTACCTACCCTTACCATGTGAGGGTGGCCCGTCAGGAAGTCCAGGATCCAGTTGCAGAGGGAGGTGTTTAGTCCAAGGGTCCTTAGCTTAGTGATGAGCTTTGAGGGCACTATGGTGTTGAACGCTGAGCTGTAGTCGATGAATAACATTCTCACATAGGTGTTGAGTGCAATGTAGATTGCATAATCTGTGGATCTGTTGGTGTGGTATGCAGATTGGAGTTGGTAGGGTTTCTTGGTTAATGGTGTTTATGTGAGCCATGACCAGCCTTTCAAAGCATTTCATGGCTACAGACGTGAGTGCTATGGGTTGGTAGTCTTTAAGGCTGGTTACCTTAGTGTTCTTGGGCACAGGGACTATGGTGGGCTGCTTGAAACATGTTGGTATTACAGACTCAGACAGGGAGAGGTTGAAAATATTAGGGAAGACACTTGCCTGTTGGTCAGTGCATTCTCGGAATACACGTCCCGGCAATCCGTCTGGCCCAGCGGCCTTGTTGACCTGTTTAAAGGTCTTAATCACATCAGCTGTGGAGAGCGTGATCACACATTCATCCGGATGCTGTCATGCATGTTTCAGTGTTACTTGCCTCGAAGCGAGCATAGAAGTAGTTTAGCTCTTCTGGTAGGCTTGTGGATCTGGGAAGCTCTCGGCTGTGCTTCCCTTTGTAGTCTGTAATAGTTTCCAAGCCCTGCAACATAAGACGAGCGTTGGAGCCAGTGTAGTACGATTCAATCTTAGTCCTGTATTGACGCTTTGCCTGTTTGATGGTTCGTCGCAGGGCATAGCGGGATTTCTTATAAGCTTCCGGAATAGAGTCCCACTTCTTGAAAACGGAAGCTCTACCCTTTAGCTCAGTGCCGAATGTTGCCTGTAATCCATGGCTTCTGGTTGGGGTATGTACGTACAGTCACTGTGGGGACGGTGTCCTCGATGCACTTATTGATGAAGCCAGTGACTGATGTGGTGTACTCCTCAATGCCATCGGAAGAATCCCAGAACATATTCCAGTCTGTGCTTGCAAAATAGTCCTGTAGTTTAGCATCTGCTTCATCTGATCACTTTTTTATAGACTGAGTCACTGGTGCTTCTTGCTTTAATTTTTGCTTGTAAGCAGGAATCAGGAGGTTAGAGTTATGGTCAGATTTCCTAAATGGGGGGCGAGGGAGAGCTTTGTAGACGTCTCTGTGTGTGGCGTAAAGGTGGTCTAGAATTGTTTTCCCCTCTGGTTGCAAGTATAACATGCTGATAGAAATTTGGTAAAACTGATTTAAATTTCCCTGCATTAAAGTCACCGACCACTAGGCGCACCGCTTCTGGATGAGTGTTTTCCTGTTTGCTTATGGCGGAATACAGCTCATTGATTGTGGTTTAAGTGCCAACATCATTCTGTGGTGGTATGTAGACAGCTAAGAAAAATACAGATGAAAACTCTCTAAGTAGATAGTGTGGTCTACAGCTTATCATGAGATACTCTACCTCAGGTGAGCAAAACTTTGAGACATCCTTAGATATCGTGCACCAGCTGTTGTTTACATAAATGTATAGGCCCCTGCCCCATGTCTTACCAGAGGCTGCTGTTCCATCTTGCATCTTGAGTGTATAACCCGCCAGCTGTATGTTCTTCGTGTCGTCGTTCAGCCATGACTTGGTGAAACATAAGATATTACAGTTTTTAATGTCCCGTTGGTAGGATATACGTGCTTTTAGTTCGTCCCATTTATTTTCCAGCGATTGAACGTTAGCTATCAGAACGAAAGGCGAGGACAGATTAGCCACTCGTTGCCTGATCCTCGCAAGGCACCCTGATCTTTTGCCTTGAAATCTCTGTTTCTTTAACCAACAAATCACGGGCATTGGGGCCTGGTCGGGTGTCTGCAGTATATCCCTCGCGTCAGACTCATTGAAGAAGAACTCTTCATCCAATTTGAGGTGAATAATCCCAGTTCTGATGTGCATAAGCACTTTTCGGTCATAAGAGACGGTAGCAGCAACATTATGTACAAAACAAGTTACAAACATATCGAAAAAACAAACAAAATAGCATGATTGGTTGAGAGACGATAAGATGGCAGCCCTACCCTCCGGTGTCATCATTAACTGAAAAACGAATGTTTTATGGCTTTACACCCCCTGCTATAATGTGGATACAGAGTTACTTGTCCAACAGAACACAGAGGGTGTTCTTTAATGGAAGCCTCTCAAGCAAGACCAGTGTGTCTATGTATGTGGATGACTCAACACTATACACGTCAGCTACTACAGTGACTGAAATGACTGCAACACTTAACAAAGAGCTGTAGTTCATTTTGGAATGGGTAGCAAGGAATAAGTTAGTCCTAAATATTTCCAAAACTGAAAGCATTGTATTTGGGAAAGTTAATTCACTAAACCCTAAACCTCAACTATGTCTCGTAATGAATAATGTGGAAATTGAGCAAGTGGAGGTGACTAAACTGCTTGGAGTATCCCTGGATTTTAAACATATTGTTAAACATTAAACATATTGATACAACAGTAGCTAAAATGGGGAGAAGTCTGTTCATAATAAAGTGATACTCTGCCTTCTTAACATTACTTGTTTTTGTAAGAGGTGTTGAGAAGCTGAATGTACCGAGCTGTCTGTTTAAAATACGAGCACACAGCTCAGACACCCATGCATACCCCTCAAGACATGCCACCAGAGGTCTCTTCACAGGCCCCGAGTCCAGAACAGACTATGGGAGGCGCACAGTACTACATAGCTGCTTTGGCAGCAGCTAATGGGGATCCCTAATAAATACAAAAACAAATGACGTACATTTGTTTTACAGTATTAAGCATGGTGCATTGTGGGAAAATGTTGTCCGTGGGGAAAGAGTTCCTGGCTTAATAAAATAATTTAAAGCATACCTTGTGAGAGGCTATTTTTGTTGCACCCGTGAGTGAGAATGCTGTACCTCACACAATATCGTAATATACTGTATTTTAGGAAATCTACAAACCTTGTCATGAAACTCTACAGTAACTAACTGGCCAATTGCTGCCAGTAAGTTACTGTAAGTCAGAATGTAGTACCATACCACATTTTGAATGCCAAAAACCTTTAGAGCACTGGTGGGTGCATGGTATTGTTGTTTCTCGCTCATTAACATATTTTGAGGCATATATTGTTTGAGGCTATATTTGTTTCATCTGTCAGTGAAAGTGCTGTACCAATATAAGCGAAATGTGGTTGTGGTTCCCTAATAATTACATTTATAGTAGGCCCTGTGGGCAGTCAGGGAAAATGGACGAGCTTACCTGCACGGCAGGAAGGACACGGTCAGCAGGCTCCAGAGGAAGTGTGATAACACAAAGGCGAAGTGTTAAGTATAGACCTATGTCCCGGAATACAAGCCAATTGGAATTATTTATTTAAAAAAAATCTACTTTATCACTTGAGAACCTTGATATGGAGTCGGATAGTGGGAGTTCAGAGATTGACTCTGACAAAAGTGAAGAGGAAGAACCTCCGTTGACAGGTGTGGGGAAGGCTTCCGAGCCTCACCCCAATGAACAGGAAAATGCCCAAGATGACTCTGAGTATGTTTCCTGGAGAAAGTAGAGTTATGTCTTTTGGCCAACGCCCATTTGTGGTATCGGGCAAGGTGGAGAAGAAGTTGGGTGTTGTTAACTCGGTTAGTGCAGAAAGTATCTTATGCTAAGGCACTGAGGAAAGAAGAGGATGGTGGGCAAAGGGTGAAGGTGTCTGAGAGGATACCAGGAAATAGTAGGCCAGGACTGAGTGACCCGAACAGTCTGTGGTTTAGCAAGGTTGGTTTGTTGGCGTTCATTGCTATGGTAATTAACAGTATAGCACAGATGTAAAGGAAGTCGTCAAACTAGTAGTAGCAGCAGCAGAAAAATTATTATGAGTGAAAGATTTGAAAGCAGAAGAATTATAGGAGGTGTTGAAGGAAGGAGTCCCGTCCTCCAAGATGGAGAGGAGTAGGAACAGTTAGGGCAAAATAGTGGGATAAGAGGGGGGTTGGGGTTTTGGTTTTATAGCTATTTTTATTCCCAGTTCCCTTTTCCCTTTATTTATTTCTTGTCACATTGTGGAACACACATTCCGAACTGAGGAAAGCAGCAAGAAGCCAAAAAGCATCTAGTCTGCCGAAAATGTACACAAAAAAGAATAATTACATTTATAAAGGGGACAGATCAGAGTGGTAGCAATTCACAACCCTTTAATTGTTGAGTGTCTAGCCATGTCATTTTGATCTGTTTTGCCTTGTAGCCACTGCCAGCTTAGAAGCCTTTGTTAAGACTTATTAAAGTGCAAGTTATAGAGAACACCAAATATCAGTTGGTATGCTGTAATATATAATTAAATATTCACTTTTAGCAATTGCTGATTTTATTTTCTGTATAATTCATCAATAAAGTACTGTATTGCTGTTTTCTATATATACTGAACAAAAATATAAACGCAGAATGTAAAGTGTAGGTTCAATGTTTCATGAGCTGAAATAAAAGATCCCAGAAATTGTCTATATACACAAAAAGCTTATTTCCCTAAAATGTTGTGCACAAATTTGCTTGCATCCCTGTTAGTGAGCATTTCTCTTTTGCCAAGATAATCCATCCACCTGACAGTTGTGGCATATCAAGAAGCTGATTAAATGGCATGATCATTACACATTACACACATTTGATCTGTTTTGCCCTGTAATCACTGCCAGTTTGGAAGCGTTTGTTTAGGCCTCTAGAAGTCTAAGTGATATAAAACACATAGTATTCATTAAAATGCTATAATATGCAAATACCTACAGCCAACCCGATTGATCTAATTTGTTGTAACTGCAGTAAAATACTGTGTAAATAACATTGTTTAAGTTTGATAGTATCTTTTGCTGTATTGTACATTGCTCTGGCATCAAGTTACCGTGAATATCTCAGTATTGGTTTAGCACTATACAGAGACAGTCAGACACATATCATAAGATATTTCATTGTAATTACAATTATTTTGAAGACCAATGTTTCCTACAACAACATTACCAGTGACGGTTACAGAAACGTCTTACTTTCTATGACACTGAAATGTGTTTTATTTAATCAACTTTGGTTGAATGCACTGACTGTAAGTTGCTAAGAACAAGAGCGCCTGCTAAATGACCAAAATCTAAATGTACAAATATAACTGGCACAGAACACTGGTTGATATGTCGCTGCATTGGTAATTCCAGTAAAATACTGTAAATTAAATTACAGTAACATTTTTGGAACTGTAAATGGCTTACAGTGACTGTACTGTAAAATCAATTATTTGCCAATTGCTGCCAGTAGGTTACTGTACATTTTACAGGACTTTTTTTAGGCAAGCGCACACACACACACACACATACACACACATACAATTACTGTACACTATGTGTCAGGCCAGGCGAAGGGCCATCATGAATGGACTTCTCAACCGTTTACTCTATGGACTTGTTTTGCCCATCAAACTGCCCACTTTTCTCCAGGACGTTTACAACCACTAAGCGTATCAAACAAACTGATATACTGTCCTACTTCCATTACCAAACACAGCTGCAGTATTTCTCCAGACCTGGGTTGCTATTACAAATTATTTTAAATTCTTTCTCTGTTATATTCAGCTTGCCTAGAGAAATGGAACCCATAGAATAGTCCCAAAATGGTAAACCCCACCCATGTGGCACTGCAGACAGGCTAAAGCAAACACTCAGAGTATTTAGAAGATTTCAAATAGAATTTGAATCCAGGTCTGAAGTACTGTATGGTGTGGTTCCCTTGACTCCCTGACTCAGCAGCCAAGATAGCCTCCCATGGCACTATTAAGGAACATCTAACGTACTAACGTCTTCTAACTTTTCTGCTCATACACAGCTGGTAATTAAAATGATGACAAGAAGTGGCAGTTTCCCAAATGGCACCATATTCCCTACATAGTGCACTACTTTTAACCTTTAACCAGGGTCGAAAGTGCTTTGGGCAAAAGAAGTGCACTATGTAGGAAATAGAGTGCCATTTGGAAGGTAGTAGTAGTCATGGAGCCCTTGGTTAGTAACTACATGCATCATTTAATAATTCAACATCAGGACTCAGAAGCATCTGAACCCATGTCTGGGAAGGTATTTGAGGAGTGCTGTGTTGGTTTCCTACTATAGGCTACCCATGAAGTCACCTAAAAGAAGAGCCTGCTGGATGTCAGCGCAGCAGCAGACCTGGGTTCAAATACTATTTGAAATCTTTCAAATACTTTTAGCATTTGCTCTAGTCTTCCTGGAGTGGGGTTTCCAGTTTTGTGACTATTATAATGGGTACATTGTGCCAGGCAAGTTCAATCAAATCCAGCTAAAGTATTTGAAACTATTTCAAATAGTATTTAAACACGTCTGCTCAGCAGTGGTAGTAATGACATAGGAAGCTAGCCAGGCGAGGTATAGGAAGGACACCCACATGTGGTAGAGCACAACTAGACGTATAGTTATAAAGGTCAGAACAGATGACACTCAACTACTGTTCTCCTTCCCCCCTTCTAACACCCAGGTGGCGACACGTATCTTTGTGTGCCTGGCAGATATCTCAGCTTAGATGTCAGTTTACCACCTCAAGCTCAACCACGTCAAAACGGCACTGCTCTCTATCTCAGGGAAGGCCTGCCCGCTCCAAGACCTCTTCATCATGGTTGACAACTTCACGGTGCCCCCCCCCCCTTCCAGAGTGCAAATAAACTTGGCTGGACCCTGGACAACACCCTGTCGTTCTCATCAAAGCAGTACTCTCTCCTCTTTTATGCTATCATCTCTAACCTTAATCCTTCTCCCTCCTGTCTTCTGATTCCGCCTCTTCGACCCTACAGTCCTCCCTTTCCACATCCTATGACTCTGTCCCCTTTCCTCCTGCCCGCTCGACCCCATCCCCTCCTGCATTCTCCTGTCCATGTCTGGAGACCTTCTCCCATTCCTCACTTCCCTAATTAACTCATCCCTGACCACTGGCTGCGTCCCCTTTCACTTCAAAAAGGCCCGAGTCGCTCCCCTCCTCAAGAAAGTTAGGCTTCAAAAAGTGTCACTCTACCAAGATTGTGTCACGGAGGCTTTCCGCACTGCCAAAGCTGACTCTCTCTCCTCTGTTCTTATCCTCTCAGATCTATCTGCTGCCTTTGACACCGTGAACCATCAGATCCTCCTCTCCACCCTCTCAGGACTGGGCCTCTCAGGCTCTGCACACTCTTGAATTGCATTCTATCTGGCAGGCCGCTTCTACTAGGTGATATTGAGAGGATCTGCGTCTGCACCACATTCTCTTACTACTGGCGTCCCCCAAGGTTCGGTTTTAGGCCCTCTCCTCTTCTCTCTATAGACCAAGTCACTTGGCTCCATCATATCCTCACATCTTAGCATTGCTATGCGGATAACACTCAACTACTTTTCTCCTTCCCCTTTCTGACACCCAGGTTGCGGCACACATCTCAGCATGCCTGGCTGATATCTCAGGTTGTATGGTTGTCCCACCACCTCAAGCTCAACCTTGACAAGAGGCGCTGCTCTTCCTCCCGGGGTAGGCCTGCCTGCTCCAAGACCTCGCCCCCTCCTGCAGGTTCATGCTCTACAACAGGGGTTCCCAAACTTTTTCACTCGGGGCACCCCTTCCATCATTGTGGAACATTCTGCTCCTCCCCCCTACACGCACGCGTGGGCACAAGCACTGTGGGCACAAGCAGTGTTCATGACACAAACTGTTCGCACCCTTCTTGTTGGTGGAGAGAATTTTTCAGGTTTAAAGCTCATTTTCTGCAATTCTACACATCACGTGTATTCATGCGATATTTGAGAGAAAAAAAAATACAACAATATATATGGGTTAAAATTCACAAATAAAAAATTGTTAGCTGACATGGGCTAGTTGATCTGGACTTTTCTGACAAGTTATAAATGGCTCTCTAAGGAATGCAATGACTAACATGACAAGAAGAACTGATGATGCACTACCCAATTTTAACTACTATTATGACATTCAATAGTAAGTTTAAAGCAGGACTGAGTTCCAGGCACTTGTCACCTCCTGTCTGGACTACTGCAACTCACTGTTGGCTGGGCTTCCCATTGTGCCATCAAACCCCTACAACTTATCCAGAACACTGCAACCGACCTGGTGTTCAACCTTCCCAAGTTCTCTCATGCCCGCTCCTCAGCACACTCCACTGGCTTCCAGTCGAGGCTCGCATCCACTAACAGACCACGGTACATGCCTACGGAGCAGCAAGAGGAATTGCCCCTCCCTACCTTCAAGCTATGTGTAAACTCTACACCCAAGCACTCTGTTCTGCCACCTCTGGGCCCGGTTTCCCAAAATCATCTTAAGGCTAAGTTCATTGTTAGAACCATTTAGCTCAATGAATCACGGTGGAATCAACACAGCGTTGTGTTGTTGTTACTCGATTGTGTTGAGTTAATTTCAGCTAACTCTCTTAGTGTGAAAATTATGTGAGAGGGGCCTCATCATCATATTTCCCAGCATGCTTTGTTGCAGATTTATTCTTATCATAGTTTGTTTAAATATATGTGTTTCTGCATGCACATTGATAGATTAATACTTAAGAGTCTGTAGATGTGGAAGGCCGCCATTGGCGGATGTGGTGGATTGAGATGCGGCCCATGCAAAAAAACATATCTCTAGCTTAACAGGCAGATTTTGATGGGGATTTTTTTTAAAGATAAATAACTTATCTAAACTAATTCAATCGGTAAGGGGTTGGATTTATTGCACCCATTACTGAGATGGTTTATGTAGTCTTGCTTGTCAAGTCCTTCATCACAGCAGTCATTATGAATGCAGGTCATTGTTAATAAAATATTTCAAATTGTTGATCAAATTGCATAGCTGATATTGACAGCAAGCAAAAACTTTCATATTGCTTCAATGATGATTATGCAGCTTTATGAAATGTATAATATATGTTGACTAAGACTAAGTCGTGGGTGGGTATCTCTCACATTCACTCGAAAGGCATGCTGGGAAATATGCACCCTACATTTAAAAAAAAAGATCCTTCAGGATTTTGGCAATAAAGCCCTTTATCTACTTTGCTAGAGTTGAATGAACATGGATGAAAATGTTGTCTCTGCATGCAATGTTTGAAGGAAGTTGCTAACTAGCGTTAGCGTAATTGCTAGCTAGCGCTAGCACAATGACTGGAAGTCTATGGTGTAATTGTGCTAACGCAAGTTAGAATTGTCGCGAAAGTACCTCTAACTTCCTTCTGTCACGAACCGGCTCAAAGCCCGTAACAAAAAAGGAGACAACGTGGAGGATAAGGAATAACAAAAATATATTTATTTACTGAAGTAACCTATATACAATAAACAATGGTGTGTTTAGTCAGTAATCAGTAGTGTAAGTGAGTGGTTGCGTGTATAGATGTGATAATGAGCAGCCAAAGCAACCAGACCAATTTTTTTTTGCCACAACCAAAGTCAAACGGTCTGTCTGCATGAAGAAAGTCCCATTTCGCTGACGACCCTCCCGGCTCCGCCCACCGACATCCAAATAAGGAAAACAAGAGCAAAGAGAAAGAATTCAGCGGGGAGAGTAGGAGGGTTGTCACACTTCATACTGGATGCAAAGACATAAAAATGGTTTCCATGTTCATCTGACTCTGGGGAAGTAGTTAAAGGGCATTGCCAAAATCCTGACGCATCCCTTTAAAACAACACCTCCAAAAATACTTTAACACTACATGTGTTAACCCTAACACTAAAGTTGGAATTTGCAACAACCATGGTGTTAGGGACCAACAATCTAAGGTTGTGAGCACTTTAACACTATTTTGGTGGGTAATAATTTCTTCAAAAGTGTTCAATTCAACACTGTGAGTGTTAAAATTCTGTCACTCACTCACTCACTCACTCACTCACTCACTCACTCACTCACTCACTCACTCACTCACTCACACACAGTATAGGGTCAAGCCAAACAGAGGCCTGTGGAGGGAAGCTGTTGAAGTTCAGACTGTTTATGGGATAACAGGAAATAACAGGCCTCTGATGAAGAGATAGAGATAATAGGTCTGTCAAAACCTCCCTGTGGTGTTTGAGTCTTAAAAGAGGAAGTAAAGAGGTTTTTAAACAGAGACAGGCTGTTCAAAATCAAACCATTGTTAAATACATAGTATGCTTGTAAGATAAGATTATTGATGTGCTACTTTGGGTTCATGGAGTGAACTTTGTCATTCCATATTAATTGTGATAAGAGACAAGACATGCATTTTAGTACTGTAATGAAACAAATATGAACGTGTGGTTCTCTTCAAACAAAGGAAACAAACTGACAACATGGAATGTATGAAAAATCTGGAAAATGTTCAAGGAACAGCTATTGTTAGTATTATTCTAATAACTATGGATGTTGTGCTCCCTCCATTCCTTCCTCCCTCTCTCTCTCTTTCTCTCTCTCTCTCTCTCTCCCATTCCCTCCCTCTCTCCATCCGCTGACCTCATTGTGATGGCTTTCCTGCACTCTTACTATCTCACAACTCCTTGTGTGTGTGTGTGTGTGTCCTATCCTATATCCGGCTGCAGCGAGACAGCCCCACACATGCATGCATCACTCCGCCATTACCCATCCAGGAACCAAGGCTGCGCCATACTCAAACTGCTGAGTGATTAAAGGTTGAGTTTGAAGCTAGCGATGACTCATGGAGTGAAGTCATGCTCTGTTGGTCTGTGAGAGAAGGGAGAGGTTTCCATATGTGCGTTAGGATAGCTATCTCTAATATTCCCTACTCCCCCATTCTCTGTTTCATACTGCTAGGGCTGGCCATTTATGTGCACAGTCCTTTTACCTACCTGCTGTTATGCATGGAAGTCTGTTAGGCTCTGAGGGTTATGGAAAGTGGAGGGATCTCCGGGTTCCTATACAAAAAGCATTTCAGAGTAGGAGTGCTGATCTAGGATCAGAAAAAAATTATCTTAGATCAGTAGTCCGACTGAGATCTTTTGTAAAGAGAGCCCTTTGTGGGCTACACTATAGCCAACAGTATATATTACTGTTAGTTCATGGACACCCTACTTTCAGCATTATTAACCTTCCATAACAGTCTACCCAGCAGCACACATGGGAGGAAAGCTATTGTTTCTGAGCTGCATGAGGAGAATTAAAATAAAGTCAGAGTACAGACGACAAGGCTGTTTGTTTGTCTGTTGTCTACATGATAACTTGCTTTGTTATGTTTCCTCAAGACCATGGAGGAGGGTTGGGGAGGAAGGCATAGTGTTTGGAGGGAGGCAGGGGATGGGGGGTATTTTCCTGTCCCAAAGCAATAGGAGAAATAGGGAGGATGGGGAAGGGAGACGTGGAAAGTCACACACCAACCACTTCCAGTACGATAAGTACGACGGGCGTAGCATAATGAAATATCAGGAAGTGAGGGACAAAAAAAGTGTTGCCGTGTTTTTCTTGTTTGTGACATTCATTAATTGAGCTGTGTACATTAATCTGAGATGAGTGTGGCAGCTGTGACTGAGTGGTAATGACTGGCAGTGGTGCCCCAGCTCTGGGCCCCCAACATCCCCACTGTTGCCCATTGGTGCCCAGCCCTTAGAACAGCTGTCCTGGCCTACAGGCAAGAGACAGAGTCTGGACTGGAGGAGAAGGAGGGGGGAAGAGGAGGGAAGAGAGGGGAGGTAGAGGAGTAGGACGAGGCAGGAGGAAAAGGGTCCTGCCAGCTGGGAGAGACGAGACAACTCTCTCAACAAGAGAAGGGGGAGTGTCTGGGTGGGTAACTCTATCACTCTCACTGGAACTCTTGGAGGGAGGAGGGAGAGATAATTCATAGCATCCATGGGGACATGTCTAGAGGAGAGAGTCCACCTCTGGAGTGTTGGCTGGCTGGCAGAGGGGCAGAAACTGCTTACATCTGTTGTTACAGAGATGGAAATGTCCTGTGTCAGAAAGGAGGCAGAGGGACCTCTACCTCAGTGAGTAGTACAGAGAGGGAGATGTCCTCTCTGTCAGAGAGTCAGTCAAACATGAGGAAGGGGGCCTCTGCCTCTCTTCAGAGAGAAATGTCCTGCTGCTCCTCTTTGCAGGGTGTAGCACACAGAGAGAAATGTCCTGCTGCTCCTCTCTCCAGGCTGTACTACACCGAGATAAATGTCCTGCTGCTACTCTCTGCAGGGTGTAGCACAGAGAGAAATGTAATTTGTTATACAGGAGGAAGGGGAACTCTGATGACAGGGCCTCGGGAAGAGGAAGCACTTTTGGGCTGACCGTGACTTCAGAGAATATGACTAGCAGAGTTCAGGGGTCGACAATCGGTGCATGTTCCCTGTCTCCCATAAAGCCATTCTCTGTGATTAATGTATTATTTACTATTCTAAACTGGGTGGTTTGAGCCCTAAATGCTGATTAGCTGAAAGCAGTGGTAAATCAGACCGTGTACCACGGGTATCACAGAAAAATGACTTTTTAATGGTCTAATTACGTTGGTAAGCAATTTATAATAGCAAAAGGCACCTCTGGGGTTTGTGGTATATGGCCAATATATCACGGATAAGGGCTGTATCCAGGCATTCCGCGTTGTGTTGTGAATAATAACAGCCCTTAGCTGTGGTATATTGGTCATATAGCACGTCCTTAGGCCTTATTGCTCATTTTCTGTGTCTATTACACAATTTTCCTCACATCGCATTTCGTGTGTTACACAATATTCTTTCTTCGTAGAGCATTCCTGTATATTACATGAATCCCAATTTGTTGCCGGCTAACGTTAGCTAGGCTAGCTAGGTGGCTAACATTAGCTAGGCTAGGAGTTAAGTTAGGGGGAAGGTTAGAGTTAGGTTTAGGGGTTAGGGGTTAAGGTTAGGGCTAGTTAATATGCTAGCTAATAGTTAAAGGGTTAGGTTTACGAGTTAGGTTATAGGGTTAAGGTTATGGTTAGGGTTAGCTAACAGGCTAAGTACAGTGCTCTGTGACAAGGGCTCTGTGCAGGCCAGTCAAGTTCTTCCACACCGATCTCAACAAACCATTTCTGTATGGACCTCCCTTTATGCACAAGGGCATTATCATGCTGAAACAGGAAAGGGTCTTCCCCAAACTTTTGCCAAACTTTTGCCACAAAGTTGGAAGCACAGAATCGTCTAGAATGTCATTGAATGCTGTAGCATTAAGGTTTCCCTTCACTGGAACTCAGGGGCCTAGCCTGAACCATGAAAAACAGCCCCAAAATTATTCCTCCTCCACCAAACTGTACAGATGGCACTATGCATTCAGCACTCGGCGGTCCTGTTCTGTGAGGTTGTGTGGCCTAATCACTTTGCGGTTGACCCATTGTTCCTCCTAGACGTTTCCATTTCCCAATAACAGTTGACCAGGGCAGCTCTAGCAGGGCAAACATGATGAACTAACTTGTTGAAAAGGTGGCATCCTATGACAGTGCCACTTTGAAAGTCACTGAGCTCTTCGGTAAGGCCATTCTACTGCCAATGTTTGTCTAAAGAGATTGCATGGCTGTGTGCTCGATTTTATAATAGCAAAAGGCACATCTGGGGTTTGTGGTATATGGCCAATATACCACGGATAAGGGCTGTATCCAGGCATTCCGCGTTGCGTTGTGAATAATAACAGCCCTTAGCTGTGGAATATTGGTCATATAGCACGGCCTTATTGCTCATTTTCTGTGTCTATTACACAATTTTCATCACATCGCATTTCGTGTAGCTGAATCCACTAATTTGAAGGTGTGTCCACATACTTTTTTGTAGTTGCAAAGTAGCTAAAAAATTGTAAGTAGTGAAAGTAAAATTGTAAGTAAAAAGTAAAATTGTAGTAGTGAAAATGCTAAAGTTATTCATGATGAGATTCAAACAACCTTTGGGTTGCTAAACGTTCACATTGTATGCCAACCCATCCTTCCCGACCAACCTCTCTCCTATCGTTTCCGTCTTAAGTAACCTACTGTCTTTATCAAAATCAAATCAAATCAAATCAAATTTTATTTGTCACATACACATGGTTAGCAGATGTTAATGCGAGTGTAGCGAAATGCTTGTGCTTCTAGTTCCGACAATGCAGTAATAACCAACAAGTAATCTAACTAACAATTCCAAAACTACTGTCTTATACACAGTGTAAGGGGATAAAGAATATGTACATAAGGATATATGAATGAGTGATGGTACAGAGCAGCATAGGCAAGATACAGTAGATGGTATCGAGTACAGTATATACATATGAGATGAGTATGCAAGCAAAGTGGCATAGTTAAAGTGGCTAGTGATACATGTATTACATAAGGATACAGTCGATGATATAGAGTACAGTATATACGTATGCATATGAGATGAATAATGTAGGGTAAGTAACATTATATAAGGTAGCATTGTTTAAAGTGGCTAGTGATATATTTACATCATTTCCCATCAATTCCCATTATTAAAGTGGCTGGAGTTGTGTCAGTGTGTTGGCAGCAGCCACTCAATGTTAGTGGTGGCTGTTTAACAGTCTGATGGCCTTGAGATAGAAGCTGTTTTTCAGTCTCTCGGTCCCAGCTTTGATGCACCTGTACTGACCTCGCCTTCTGGATGATAGCGGGGTGAACAGGCAGTGGCTCGGGTGGTTGATGTCCTTGATGATCTTTATGGCCTTCCTGTAACATCGGGTGGTGTAGGTGTCCTGGAGGGCAGGTAGTTTGCCCCCGGTGATGCGTTGTGCAGACCTCACTACCCTCTGGAGAGCCTTACGGTTGAGGGCGGAGCAGTTGCCGTACCAGGCGGTGATACAGCCCGCCAGGTTGAAGAGGCGCTGCTGCGCCTTCTTCACGATGCTGTCTGTGTGAGTGGACCAATTCAGTTTGTCTGTGATGTGTATGCCGAGGAACTTAAAACTTGCTACCCTCTCCACTACTGTTCCATCGATGTGGATAGGGGGGTGTTCCCTCTGCTGTTTCCTGAAGTCCACAATCATCTCCTTAGTTTTGTTGACGTTGAGTGTGAGGTTATTTTCCTGACACCACACTCCGAGGGCCCTCACCTCCTCCCTGTAGGTCGTCTCGTCATTATTGGTAATCAAGCCTACCACTGTTGTGTCGTCCGCAAACTTGATGATTGAGTTGGAGGCGTGCGTGGCCACGCAGTCGTGGGTGAACAGGGAGTACAGAGAGGGCTCAGAACGCACCCTTGTGGGGCCCCAGTGTTGAGGATCAGCGGGGAGGAGATGTTGTTGTCTACCCTCACCACCTGGGGGCGGCCCGTCAGGAAGTCCAGTACCCAGTTGCACAGGGCGGGGTCGAGACCCAGGGTCTCGAGCTTGATGACGAGCTTGGAGGGTACTATGGTGTTGAATGCCGAGCTGTAGTCGATGAACAGCATTCTCACATAGGTATTCCTCTTGTCCAGATGGGTTAGGGCAGTGTGCAGTGTGGTTGAGATTGCATCGTCTGTGGACCTATTCGGGCGGTAAGCAAATTGGAGTGGGTCTAGGGTGTCAGGTAGGGTGGAGGTGACACAAGCATTTCGCTACACTCGCATTAACATCTGCTAACCATGTGTATGTGACAAATAAAATTTGATTTGATTTGATTTGATTTGATTTGATATGGTCCTTGACTAGTCTCTCAAAGCACTTCATGATGACGGAAGTGAGTGCTACGGGGCGGTAGTCGTTTAGCTCAGTTACCTTAGCTTTCTTGGGAACAGGAACAATGGTGGCCCTCTTGAAGCATGTGGGAACAGCAGACTGGTATAGGGATTGATTGAATATGTTCGCAAACACACCGGCCAGCTGGTCTGCGCATGCTCTGAGGGCGCGGCTGGGGATGCCGTCTGGGCCTGCAGCCTTGCGAGGGTTAACACGTTTACATGTCTTACTCACCTCGGCTGCAGTGAAGGAGAGACCGCATGTTTTCGTTGCAGGCCGTGTCAGTGGCACTGTATTGTCCTCAAAGCGGGCAAAAAAGTTATTTAGTCTGCCTGGGAGCAAGACATCCTGGTCCGTGACTGGGCTGGATTTCTTCCTGTAGTCCGTGATTGACTGTAGACCCTGCCACATGCCTCTTGTGTCTGAGCCGTTGAATTGAGATTCTACTTTGTCTCTGTACTGACGCTTAGCTTGTTTGATAGCCTTGCGGAGGGAATAGCTGCACTGTTTGTATTCGGTCATGTTACCAGACACCTTGCCCTGATTAAAAGCAGTGGTTCGCTCTTTCAGTTTCACACGAATGCTGCCATCAATCCACGGTTTCTGGTTAGGGAATGTTTTAATCGTTGCTATGGGAACGACATCTTCAACGCACGTTCTAATGAACTCGCACACCGAATCAGTGTATTCGTCAATATTGTTATCTGACGCAATACGAAACATCTCCCAGTCCACGTGATGGAAGCAGTCTTGGAGTGTGGAGTCAGCTTGGTCGGACCAGCGTTGGACAGACCTCAGCGTGGGAGTCTCTTGTTTTAGTTTCTGTCTGTAGGCAGGGATCAACAAAATGGAGTCGTGGTCAGCTTTTCCGAAAGGGGGGCGGGGCAGGGCCTTATATGCGTCGCGGAAGTTAGAGTAACAATGATCCAAGGTCTTTCCACCCCTGGTTGCGCAATCGATATGCTGATAAAATTTAGGGAGTCTTGTTTTCTGTGATTGATGTGCACTGTATACAAAATCATGTACTGCACATCAAAATATATACTTTTTCGTGTGCCTGTCGCAGATTTCCAACAAGCAATTTGTGTCAATTTCACAATAATCTGTGATACTGGGCCGACTGGAGAACATGCTCCAGTACATTTAGCAGGTAGCCTAGTGGTTAGAGCATTGGCCCAGTATTCGAAAGGTTGCTGAATTGAATCCCTGAGCTGGCAAAGTCAACATCTGTCGTTCTGCCCCTGCGCAAGGCAGTTAACCCACTGTTCCCCGGACGACGAAGACATGGATGTCGATTAAGGCAGCCCCCCACACCTCTCTGATTCAGAGGCAATTTCATAAATGTGTCAAGTGCAGCGTCTGGTTGCTCCTCATTACACACCACAGACCAGAAAATATTATTTTAATCATCAACATATGAATCACTACAATACTTATTGTATGACCTCTAATATACTATATTAGGCCCAGCCTTTGCCACTTTGGTTTTCCTAGATATGGCTATTATATTGTGATCACTACATCCTATGGATTTGGATACTGCTTAAAAGCACATTTCTGCAGCATTAGTAAAGTTGTGATCAATGCATGTTGATGATTTCATTCCTGTGCTGTTTGTAACTACCCTGGTAGGTTGACTGACAACCTGAACCAGGTTACAGGCACTGGTTACAGTTTGAAGTTTTTTCTTGAGTGGGTAGCTTGGTGAGAGCGAGTCAATATTTAAATCACACAGAAAATGTACTTCTCTGTTGATATCACACACATTATCAAGCATTTCACACATATTATCCAGATACTGACTTCTAGCACTTGGTGGTCTGTAGCAGCTTCCCTAGAGAATGGGCTTTAGGTGAGGCAGATGAATCTGTAGCCATATTACAGTTTTTTCCAACTGCTTACACAAGTTTTCAAAACTGTCTCCTTTTTTTCAAAACTCTACACACAATTCCCAAAATTGCACACACAAAATGCAAAATGCCTCACATCTCCTTCAAAATGTAACACTGCATTCAAAATGCCATAAACACATGTCAGAATGAAGCATTTGCATCAAATGGCAAACACTGCTTTCATAATAGTACATTTCTGGATATACCATGTAACCACTGTTCTACATCTAAAGCTCTTTGGTCTTTCATAGGCTTATATCTACATTTCAATACAATGTTCTACAGTGAAAGTCATCTGCTGAGAGGGGTAACAAGTACACTGTAAACACCAATGCAATGTAGAAACAGAAAATATTTATCAGGCCAAACATTACTGTTGTATACAGTAGCATACAACAAAACCATAAACATATGTAAACCAAAAGTATATTCTTTAGAATACAGTAAAGAACACAATTGTGTGTGTGGCGTCCCAAGGGGGCAGTACAGGTATTGGTGGTGGGGGGGGGGAGTCACCAGTGCTAAGCTACGCTTCATCTCTTCTCCGGCCTGAGTCTGGCCACGATACTTCGTCCACATCACAAGGTAGGTTTTCTCTTGCCAAACATCGAGGGAAGAATCTCCTAGCATGGCGTATCCAACCTTGGACAGAGGCAACCTCTATGTCCCCACATAGACGATATTTATGATTGCAGTCTCTTGTACATCTGTAAACAAGCATCCTCGTCCTCCATGATGTCTTTGCCTTTCCATTCTGTACAGAATTCAAACACAGTATGTGTTCAGCATAGGAACTGGAAACAATGTACAAAAAAATGTAGTACAGCATGATAACCAACCTTATTCATTCAATGCAGTGCAGTAAATGGATGGCTTAGAGTTACAAATGTTTATGCAATACTATGAAGTCATACATATTTTACAGTACATTACTGTAATGCTAAAATAGTCATTAGATAGTTGCATACCTGTTCTCATTTCTGAAGGTTCGAATTATGGACACCACTGTAAATCTCAGTCCAGACTCTCTCATGGTCAAACCGTGGTTGATCACATGATCAACACATTTTGCCCTAATCTCATAAGAGATGCCTCTCCTTCCTTCTCTTCTTTGCCCTCGTCCTCTTCCTCTCCCTCCTACTCCTCTTGCTCTCTGTCCATTGTTGGCATCCATTGTTCAAAACAGGTCATCTGACCTTTGACCTATTTATAGGCCTAGACTACAGTAAAGCAGTGATTGGTTAGTGATCAGTTAAGCTATTAGTGTTTGCACATGTGAGGAGTGTGTGTGTTACCTGGTGAATAAGTGTAGCATTTTGATTGGTTGTGTTTGGAAAAGGAAAGCAAGTCACTTCCTGTTAGATTTTTGTGTTTTAGGTTGAGAATTGTGCGTAGTATTTTGAAAAAAGTGTTTTATGCAATTGACAATTGAGTCAAAGGCTGAGAAATAGCTTATGGTTTTTCACATTTGGTGTGTAGTTTTGCACTTTGAGTGAGAAGTTTCAAAAATCGTGTGACATGAAAAGATTTTGTGTGTAAGCAGTTGGAAAAAACTGTAATTCAACAGTATTTAACATTAGATCGTCTCTAAGCTTTACAGGAATGTGGTTCTGAATATAGACCGCAACACCGCCTCCGTTGGCATTTCTGTCTTTTTGGTAGATGTTATAACCATGTATTGCTACCACTGTATCATCAAAGGTATTATCTAAGTGAGTTTCAGAGTCAGAATATGAATGTCATCTGTTACAAGCAAGTTGTTGACTTATTTATATTGTAGCTGATAGTGCAGGATGAGCTACACAAAGTGGTCTTCCTACTAGGACACACTGCCTTAGTGCTAATGCAGCATTGAAATGCGTGGACAGAGTCCAAGATGATTTGGATGGACTCTGTCATTCCTGTAGACCAGGTATTCCCAAACCCCTGCCATCATTAAAATATCATCAAATTGATCAGAAATACAGTGTAGACATTGTTAATGTTGTAAATTACTATTGTAGCTGGAAACAGCTGATTTTTAATGGAATATCTACATAGGCGTACATGGGCGCTCCAAGGATCGGAACCCGAGATAGAAGCCACCGGAAAGGGAGAGAGAACAGAGGACAAAGACACAGGTTCCTCCGGATCGGATCTTGCATGGGAAGCCCCCAAGGAAGAAGGCGCTGGAACCTCTGGAACCAGGGAGGCAAACTGTGCATACTATGGTAATCTACTGTAATCAGTTTATACAGTATTATTCTGTTGATTAATACAGTAAGTTACTGTGTGTGCTTGCATGCGTTTGTGTGCGTGTGTGTGTGTGTGTGTGTGTGTGTGTGTGCATGCCAACTTCATACCTTGATCATTCAAAAAATCTCTCTTTAGGACTCTTTCTTTTACACAGAATCACAGTAACATTAGCTACATGGTGGTTTTGTTTGATTTGTGCATCCAAGTTTATGATTTTCCTATTTTATAAAAACAAATATTGAAGTTTTATGATAGACATCTAACATTGCCTGACTCTGATAACTGTTGCCATAATGACTGAGCCCTACAAGGTGTGCCAAGGCAGTTTCAGATCGGTATCAGAGATCATTTGGGTAGTGTGTGTGTGTGTGTGTGTGTGTGTGTGTGTATTTGTGTGTGTATTTGTGTGTGTGTGATTGCTGAGTCATTCTCTATCTAGATTCTGGTTGAGGGCGGGACAGTCTCAGAGGAAGAAACTGTTAAGGAGAATCTCTTTGATGTTGTAATTGAAGTGTGTGAGTCGTCTGTGATTGGTGTAGTGTGCATGTGTGTCACAGGCACAATGACATGCCTGGCAAGCTTAGAAAGGGACCACCATCAAAGCTGTACCATCAGCTGTCTCACTCAGTCTGTGATTGTTTTAATATATTCAAACAGTATTGTGACAATTACGTTTAAACAAACTTAACTGTTAGATTTAAACTAACTCTGTAAGTTTGAGCATGGTATTCTGCTGGGCCAGTTAGTTATGGGTTTTGATGTTGAATCAAATATGGTGTTTAATTAAGCACATTTTTATTTGAGGCCTTTAGATGTGCTATGAATATGGATGATATTGGAGTTTTGATTCAGTGGTTTGCCACATGCCATCCTTTTGCAGAGGCAAAAATAACAGCACTACATGTACTATAAATGAAGTTGCCTTCTAGTAAAAAGCTGTTTCTAACAAACACAACACCTAACAGGGAAGTTAGGAACAAATATACACATGCAGTTAGGAAAGCAAAGGCTAGCTTTTTCAAACAGAAATTTGCATCCTATAGCACTAACACCAAAAGTTCTGTGACACTGTAAAGTCCATGGAGAGTAAGAGCACCTCCTCCCAGCTGCCCACAGCACTGAGGCAAGGAAACACTGTCACCACCGATAAATCCGCGATAATTGAGAATTTCAATAAGCATTTTTCTACGGTTGACCATGCTTTCAACCTGGCTACCCCTACCCCGGTCAACAGCCCTGCACCCCTCACTGCAACTTGCCCAAGCCTCCCCATTTCTCCTTCACCTAAATCCAGATAGCTGATGTTCTGAAAGAGCTGCAAAATCTGGATTCCTACAATTCAGCAGGGCTAGACAATCTGGACCCTCTCTTCCTAAAATTATCCGCTGAAATTGTTGCAACCCCTATTACTAGCTTGTTCAATCTCTCTTTCATAACATCTGAGATCCCCAAAGATTGGAAAGCTGCCCCAGTCATCCCCCTCTTCAAAGGGGGAGACAGTCTAGACCCAAAATGCTACAAACCTATATCTATCCTACCCTGCCATTCTCAGGTCTTCGAAAGCCAAGTTAACAAACAGATCACCGACCATTTCGAATCCCACTATAACTTCTCTGCTATGCAATCTGGTTTCTGAGCTGGTCATGGGTGCACCTCAGCCACACTCAAGGTCCTAAACGATATCATAACGGCCATCGATAAGAGACAATACTGTGCAGCCGTATTCATCAACCTGGCCAAGGCTTTCGACAATCACCACATTCTTATCGGCAGACTCAACAGCCTTGGTTTCTCAAATGACTGCCTCGCCAGGTTCACCAACTACTTCTCAGACAGAGTTCAGTGTGTCAAATCGGAGGGCCTGTTGTCTGGACCTCTGGCAGTCTCTATGGGGGTGCCACGTGGTTCAATTCTCGGGATGACTCTTTTCTCTGTATACATCAATGATGTCGCTCTTGCTGCTGGTGATTCTCTGATCCACCTCTACGCAGACGACACCATTCTGTATACTTCTGGCCCTTCTTTGGACACCTAACCTCCAGATGAGATTCAATGCAATACAACTCTCCTTCCGTGGCCTCCAACTGCTCTTAAATGCAAGCAAAACTAAATGCATGCTCTTCAACCGATCGCTGCCCACACCTGCCCACCCGTCCAGCATCACTATTCTGGACGGTTCTGACTTAGAATATGTGAATTACAAATACCTAGGTGTCTGGTTAGACTGTAAATTCTCCTTCCAGACTCACATTAGCATCTCCAATCCAATATTAAATCTAGAATTGGCTTCCTATTTCGCAACAAAGCATCCTTCACTCATGCTGCCAAACATACCCTAACAAAACGGACAATCCTACCGATCCTTGACTTCGGCGATGTCATTTACAAAATAGCCTCCAACACTCTACTCAGCAACATGGGTGCAGTCTATCACAGTGCCATCCATTTTGTCACCAAAGCCCCATATACTACCCACCACTGCAAACTGTATGCTCTCGTTGGCTGGTCCTCGCTACATATCCGTCGCCAAACCCACTGGCTCCAGGTCATCTATAAGTCATTGCTAGGTAAAGCCCCGCCTTATCTCAGCTCACTGGTCACCATAGCAGCACCCACCCGCAGCACGCGCTCCAGCAGGTATATTTCACTGGTCACCCCCAAAGCCAATTCCTCCTTTGGCCGCCTTTCCTTCCAGTTCTCTGCTGCCAATGACTGGAATGAACTTCAAAAATCACTGAAGCTGGAGACTCATGTCTCCCTCACTAGCTTTAAGCACCAGCTGTCAGAGCAGCTCACAGATCACTGCACCTGTACATAGCCAATCTGTAAATAGCCCATCCAACTACCTCATCACCATATAGTTATTTATTTTGCTCCTTTGCACCACAGTATCTCTACTTGCATACTCATCTTCTGCACATCTATCACCCCAGTGTTTATTTGCCATACTGTAATGATCTATGGTCTATTTATTACCTTACGTCCCTTATCCTACCTCATTTGCACACACTGTATATAGACTTTCTCTATTGTATTATTGACTGTATGTTTGTTTATTCCATGTGTAACTCGGTTGTTGTTTGTGTCGCACTGCTTTGCTTTATCTTGGCCAGGTCGCAGTTGTAAATGAGAACTTGTTCTCAACTAGCCTACCTGGATAAATAAATGTGAAATAAAAAAAATAAAAAAAAGAGAGTTAATTTGTTTGTTTACTCCACTTAATAAGGATCTGTCCCTTTTTTTCCAATTTTAGTACTAAATGACATACCCAAATCTAACTTCCTGTAGCTCAGGCCCTGAAGCAAGGATATGCATATACTGGTAGCGTTTGAAAGGAAACACTTTGAAGTTTGTGGAAATGTGAAAGGAATGTAGAATAATATAACACAATAGATCTGGTAAAAGATAATACAAAGAAAAAAACCAACCGTTCTTCTGTATTTTTTTGTACCATCTTCTTTGAAATGCAAGACAAAGGCCATAATGTATTATTCCAGCCCAGGTGCAATTGAGATTTTGTCCTCCAGATGGCAGCAGTGTATGTGAAGAATTTTATACTAATCCAATAAACCACTGCATTTCTGGTAAAAATGTTGTATCAAGACTGCCCAAATGTGCCTAATTTTTGATAATTAATAGGAAGATGTCTAGCATCTTAAAATGAAAAGCAGGAGTAGTAGGGTGAGATGTGATCAATGACACTGTTGTCTGGTGAAATCCTCATTAAGAGTGAACAAGACAGGTGAATACTAAGCCCAATTTTGTGGCCCCCTTATATACTTCATTGGTATCAGAAGTCTGATGGCACTATGGTGTGAAAAGAAAGTCTGCTAAATGAACTAAGTATGAATGTGCATGTAAAAATGAAATCAAGTCAAATTATATTTGTCACATACACATGGTTAGCAGATGTTAATGCGAATGGTGCGAAATGCTTGTGCTTCTAGTTCCGACAATGCAGTAATATCTAACAAGTAATCTAACCTAACAATTTCACAACAACTTCCTTCTGCACACACAAGTGTAAAGGAATGAATAAGAATATGTACATACAAATATATGAATGAGCGATGGCCGAACGACATAGGCAAGATGCAGTAGATGGTATAGAGTACCGTATATACATATGAAGTGAGTAATGTAGTGTATGTAAACATTATAAAAAGTGTCATTGTTTAAAGTGGCTAGTGATACATTTATTACATCAATTTTTCATTATTAAAGTGGCTAGAGATTTGAGTCAGTATGTTGGCAGCAGCCACTCAATGTTGGTGATGGCTGTTTAAGAACAACAAAGTCAAGGTATATAGAACATTTTTGGGCAGAATTGAAAAAGCGTGTGCGAGCAAGGAGGCCCACAAACTTGACTCAGTTACACCAGCTCTGTCAGGAGGAATGGATCAAAATTCATCCAACTTATTTTGGGATGCTTGTGGAAGGCTACCTGAAACATTTGACTCAAGTTAAAGAATTTAAAGTCAATGCTACCAAATACTAATTGAGTGTATGTAAACTTCTGACCCACTGGGAATGTGATGAAAGAAATAAAAGCTGAAATAAATCATTCTCTCTACTGTTATTCTGACATTTCACATTCTTAAAAAAAATGTGGTGATCCTAACTGACCTTAGACAGGGAATTTTTACTCTGATTAAATGTCACGAATTGTGAAAAACTGAGTTTAAATGTATTTGGCTAAGGTTTATGTAAACTTGCGACTTCAACTGTGTATACTGTATTCTATTCTAGTGTATTTTAGTCAATGCCACTCTGACGTTGCTCCTCCTAATATTTATATATTCCTTAATTCCATTATTTTACTTTTAGGTTGTGTGTATTGTTGTGAATTGTTAGATATTACTGCACTGTTGGAGCTAGAAACACAAGCATTTCACTACACCCGCAATAAGATCCGCTAAACATGTGTACAGTTGTGGCCAAAAAGTTTTGAGAATGACACAAATATACATTTTCACAATGTCTACTGCCTCAGTTTGTATGATGTCAATTTGCATATACTCCAGAATGTTATGAAGAGCGATCAGATGAATTGCAATAATTTGCAAAGTCCCTCTTTGCCATGCAAATGAACTGAATCACCCAAAAACATTTCCACTGCATTTCAGCCCTGCCGCAAAAGGACCAGCTGACATCATGTCAGTGATTCTCTCGTTAACACCGTTGTGCGTGTTGACGAGGACAAGGCTGGAGATCACTCTGTCATGCTGATTGAGTACGATTAACAGACTGGAAGCTTCAAAAGGAGGGTGGTGCTTGGAATCATTGTTCCTCCTCTGTCAATTATGGTTACCTCAAGAGGTGGGTGGACAAACAAAAACTCACAAATTCTGACAAACTCCAATCATTGATTATGCAAGAATGGGCTGCCATCAGTCAGGATGTGGCCCAGAAGTTAATTGACAGCATGCCAGGGCGGATTGCAGAGGTCTTGAAAAAGAAAGGTCAACACTGCGAATATTGACTCTTTGCATTAACTTCATGTATTTGTCAATAAAAGCCTTTGACACTTATGAAATGCTTGTAATTATACTTCAGTATTCCATAGTAACATCTGACAAAAATATCTAAAGACACTGAAGCAGCAAACTTTGTGGAAATTAATATTTGTGTCATTCTCAACTTTTGGCCACGACTGTATGTGACAAATAACATTTTATTTTATTTTAAGCACAAAGCATACCAGTTATCATTGAAAAATGGACTGGCGGGAAAATGCGCAACCTCCATTGAAGTGCATACAGATGACATGTATTTTTTACCCTGCCCCTTTTCCTGCCCATTTTTGATAATGGGACGATCTAAATCTAAACACATTTTTACATTCACAATGCAGATAGCCCGGTTAACCAATGTGCGGGAGCACTGGTTGATCGGCCCATTTGAGGTAGTATGTACATGAATGTCTAGTTAAAGTGACTATGCATATATGATAAACAGAGGGTAGCAGCAGCGTAAAAGAGGGGTTGGGGGGGGTACACAATGCAAATAGTCCGGGTAGCCATTTGATTACCTGTTCAGGAGTCTTATGGCTTGGGGGTAAAAACTGTTGAGAAGTCTTTTTGTCCTAGACTTGGCACTCCGGTACCACTTGCCATGCGGTAGAAGAGAGAACAGTCTATGACTGTGGTGGCCAGGGTCTTTGACAATTTTTAGGGCATTCCTCTGACACCGCCTGGTGTAGAGGTCCTGGATGGCAGGCAGCTTTGCCCCAGTGATGTACTGGGCCGTACGCAGTACTCTCTGTAGCGCCTTGCGGTCAGAGGCCGGGCAATTGCCGTACCAGGCAGTGATTCAACCAGTCAGGATGCTCTCGATGTTGCAGCTATAGAACCTTTTGAGGATCTCAGGACCCATGCCAAATCTTTTTAGTTTTCTGAGGGGGAATAGGCTTGTCGTGCCCTCTTCACGACTGTCTTCGTGTGTTTGGACCATTCTAGTTTATTGTTGATGTGGACACTAAGGAACTTGAAGCTCTCAACCTGCTCCACTACAGCCCCGTTGATGAGAAAGGGGGTGTGCTCGGTCCTCCTTTTCCTATAGTCCACAATCATCTCCTTAGTCTTGGTTACGTTGAGGGAGAGGTTGTTATTCTGGAACCACCCGGCCATGTTTCTGACCTCCTCCCTATAGGCTGTCTCGTCGTTGTCGGTGATCAGGCCTACCACTGTTGTGTCGTCAGCAAACTTAATGATAGTGCTGGAGTCGTGCCTGGCCATGCAGTCGTCCCTGAACAGGGAGTACAGGACTTAGCATGCACCCCTGAGGAGCTCCAGTGTTGAAGATCAGCGTGGCAGATGTGTTGCTACCTACCCTCACCACCTGGGGGTGGCCCGTCAGGAAGTCCAGGATCCAGTTGCAGAGGGAGGTGTTTTGTCTTAGCTTAGTGATGAGCTTTGAGGGTACTATGGTGTTGAACGCTGAGCTGTAGTCAATGAATAGCATTGGAGCTTGTATGCAGCTTATATACAGCTTGTAAGCATGGAGGCCTGGAGATACTAAAACTTGTTAATTAATAACCAGTTACCATGAGACCGGCAGGCTTTTGCATGACAATAACCTGCTCACAAAATGTCATGACCACCACAGCCCTAGCTCTGAGATGCTTACAAGACAGTAACTTAAACACGTTGATTAGTTCACAGACCAGACTTGCAAGCTATGTGGAGTGTGTATTAAGCATGGTCTGCGTTCCACCACTGCAGTAGCCTTGTTCATGCTTACACTGATATGTTTTATAGCTCAGACAAGCTACATTATCTGGAGCATGTGTGTGGTGCACTCCACTGCTGGAATGAACGAGGCTACTGCACTCCACTGCTGGAATGAACGAGGTTACTGCACTCCACTGCTGGAATGAACGAGGCTACTGCACTCCACTGCTGGAATGAACGAGGCTACTGCATTCCACTGCTGGAATGAACGAGGTTACTGCACTCCACTGCTGGAATGAACGAGGCTACTGCATTCCACTGCTGGAATGAACGAGGCTACTGCACTCCACTGCTGGAATGAACGAGGCTACTGCACTCCACTGCTGGAATGAACGAGGCTACTGCATTCCACTGCTGGAATGAACGAGGTTACTGCATTCCACTGCTGGAATGAACGAGGTTACTGCACTCCACTGCTGGAATGAACGAGGCTACTGCACTCCACTGCTGGAATGAACGAGGTTACTGCACTCCACTGCTGGAATGAACGAGGCTACTGCACTCCACTGCTGGAATGAACGAGGCTACTGCACTCCACTGCTGGAATGAACGAGGCTACTGCATTCCACTGCTGGAATGAACGAGGCTACTGCACTCCACTGCTAGATGTAGGCTCCAATACAGTTTCTAGGAAGGCATCATGTGTCTCTTCTGGGTTCTGTGTAGGAGCTGCAGTGATATTGTTTGCTGCTGATGAGCTCCAGCTCAGCTTGGTCCTCTGGTTGAGGGAACCCGAGTGGAAAACGCAAAGTGACGCATGTTGCCTCTCCCAGCTGCTTTTTTTCCAGCTAGCGGGGCTATAGCGAGGCTGCCAGGTGGGAGCGTGTCTGTGGCTGGCTGTCTGAGGCAATCCCTGGGCTTTGTGCTTTGTGTTAGCGGGGACCACACAGAGAGATCCACACTCCATGTCAACCAGCTGGATTTGCAAGTCCTTTTCTGCTCCATAACTCACATGAACTCACATCAGCCCCAGACACACACATTAGTAATGTGATACAATACACAGACAAACAAGAAACATACCTAATAAGCAGCATTGTCAGACTATCATGCTCATACGGTGGAAGTCAATAACACATTAAGTCATTAGTGCCTGCTATTGCTGCTATCTTCATATACTTAAGTATCAAAGGGAATTTTCACAGATACTGTACAAATGCTAATTGAACACAGACCAACAGCCACACAATGTATGGTATTCCTAAGTGGTGCACTTGTGGTTTGTTCATGATTGCATTGTTTCCACTCCAAAAGAACAAAAACCTTACATGGGTGAGTTGTTTCCCAGTCTATGGATGAATCCCAAATGGCACACTATTGCCTACATAGTGCCCTACTTTTAACCAGAGCCCTATGGGCCCCGGTCAAAAGTAGTGCGCTATAGAGGAATTAGGGTGCCATTCGAAACACAACCCCGTTTCCCTGAGATCTCCGTCCAGATACAGTGACTGCCTGTTATTAGGGGCCAGCAGAGGCGAAGTGGCAGGGTGTGAATCCAGTAGGAATGTTCCATTGGAAGCCAGGCGTTGCATTGGAACGCCGGAAACTCTCATAAATGACTCAATGAAAGGTTGCAGATGGGGTTTCCTCTCTCCCGTTCCTCTCCCTTCCTCACCTCATCCTGCGCCTTTCCTCTCCCAATCCCTACCCCTTCTTATACCCTATCCCTTCACTCTCTCCCCCTTCCTCCCCCTTCCTCGACCCTTCCTATTCTTCCTCCCCTCCTCTCACCTCTCCTCACCCCTCCCTCTAGTTTCCTAACTGAATTTCAGATCAGTCTGGTCCAAGGGCCATCCCTGTTAGGGCCTAAAAAGGCCAGTTTGGGAGTGAACCCAGCCCAACCCAGGCCAAAGCCCGAGCAGAACTGCTCTCTGTTCCCATTGCCCACGCAGAATAGACCCAAGCCAGCCTCGCCAAGGAAGATCCCTCCCTCCCTCCCTCCCTGCTATAGTCCAGGCCAGGCATACCCAGAGGACTGGTGAGTAACAGAGGTGATTTGGCCCTTCCATCGGCTCCATGTTAGCAACAGAAATACGGATATACAGTAGGTATTGTAGAAGCTTTGTTATTCTAACAAACCACCAGAGCCCTATGGATTTGTCACATCTTGAGCATGAAGGACTTTCCAAAGACTGAACTTTAGACATGTTCTTACAGCGGCAGAAACGAGCCTCACTGAGGAGGAGCCCTCCTTGCTACAGGCCATGGCAGGCTAGGCTGAGAAGGGAGCTGAGGGTGAAAGAGAGGTTAACTGTAGGTCATGGATCACACTCACCAGGTCATCAATAACCAGAGCAACTTTACCAACAGACCACATATGTATCAGGGAATAATGTGTGAAAGGGGAGTTGACTTTTGTCTTGTGAAAACAGCCCTGTCCTCGCTTGAGCACACTTGAGTGTGAAAAAAATAAATAAAGAACTCTCAAGAGACAGCACTTAATCTCCCAATATGACATGAGTCAAATGGGAAACTCGTACTCTAGGCCAGAGCCAGTAAACACTAGTAATATACAGAGAACAGACTAGAACAGACCAGGCCAGAGGTGACTGCCACAATACAGTCAGATGGATGCTTTGTTAAGACTACAGTATATGCACTAAATCTGGTCTTAATTTGGGACATGGTTCACTACTGGAAAACAGACAGAAAATGCCCAGGTTTTCCAGAAATCGCAGTTGAAAGGTTCCCGGAATCTGGAGGGAATAAACAGAAAATCCAGAATACTCCAACCAGGACTTCAGGAATATCTGGGAATTTTGGGAAAGTAACTATACTTGTTTCAGCCCATTGCTCCTCAGGGAACCAAGGCCATCAACTACTCCCTTCCATTGCACTCTTTTCTGGGTAGTCTTCTCCCGCTCGTTCCACCCAGTGATGGTTTTTCTCTAGATATGGCCAGCATGAAATAAAGTGGGCATCCAATTCCCATGCAGGATACCCCAGCTGGTTTCTGTGGTCTGAGCCGGCTGTTTTGTGGGTGCCAAAACTGATTCCTGTATAATTCTACATCAACTCTTCTCTGGCACATAAGGCTCCTGGAGGGACAACATTCTGTTTGTTTTAGATGACAGGGTGTTTGTTGGTGTGGGTTTGAAAAACCTGCCTGTTTTTTGTATTTTTATGTTATAATCTCTAGAGCTGAAATGTCAACATGAAATGTCTAAACTACTCTATATCAATTATTTTCCTGTCTTGTCTTTATTTATCTTTTCAAAACAGCCAATTTTATAAGTTAGTGTAACACATACTGCATCTCATGCACTGAGGGTACAACACATTATGAACACCTGCTCTTTCCATTACATAGACTGTCCAGGTAAACCCAGGTGAATGCTATGATCCCTTATTGATGTCACTTGTTAAATCCACTTCAATCAGATTACATGAAGGGGAGGAGACAAGTCAAAGAAGGATTTTTTATGCCTTGAGAAAATTGAGACATGGATTGTGTGTGCCATTCAGAGGGTGAATGGGCAGGGTAAAATATTTAAGTGCCTTTGAATGGGTTATGACAGTAGGTGCCATGAGCATCGGTTTGAGTGTGTCAAGAGCTGCAACGCTGCTGGGTTTTTCATGCTCAACAGTTTCCCATGTGTATCATGAACAGTCCCCCTCCCAAAGGACATCCAGCCAACTTGACACAACTGTGGGAAGCATTATTTTTTTATTTTATTTTTTTATTTCACCTTTATTTAACCAGGTAGGCCAGTTGAGAACAAGTTCTCATTTGCAACTGCGACCTGGCCAAGATAAAGCATAGCAGTGTGAGCAGACAACACAGAGTTACACATGGAATAAACAATTAACAAGTCAATAACACAGTAGAAAACAAAGGGGGGAGTCTATATACAATGTGTGCAAAATGGAATGCTTTCCACACCTTGTGAAGTCCACGCCCAGACGACTTAGGCTATTCTGCAGGCAAAAGGGGCTGCACCTCACTATTAGGAAGGTGTTCCTAATGTTTTGTACACTTAGTGTTTATTTCCTCAGTGTATATAATATAGTCTCTTTACATTTCAAACTACTGGCTCCCCAGCTGTCAGAAAATCTTTCATTCATCTCTTCTTACAACACTTAAGCCTTGACATAACAAGGTATTTCAGATCATTTTTTACATTTACAGGAATCTGGAATGTCAAATCGAGATATTCCAGTGTGCTAAATTCAATTTCAGTGTGAAGGCTCCTATCAGTATGTTTACTTTACAAAGGGTTGTTCACTCCTTCCCTCCCCTCTCTGCCATTCACAGAGAGAAGGAAGTCTTTCTATCTCTCTCATCCTCCCCTCTCTCTCTCTCTAATAGGGGGATAACACAAACAAATGAGGCCTGCAGGGCGAGCAGTGAAAGCTACCAATACAACACACGACTACACAGCCCCAGCGGTCAGTAAAAGCTGGCATAATGAGGGCCGGAGGACGTGTGTGTGTGTAAGAGAGAGAGAGGAGGAGGAACATACGGACGCTGCTGCCAACCGCTGTGGCCCACAGCAAGCCTGCGAGCTAGGCAGAATTGAGCAGACACACACTCACTCACACACTGGGCCAACAGCTGGCTGTTGTTAACCAGGAGGGCCAAAAGTGACCCCCCCGCCCCTTTGCCTACCGATATCTGAACACAGCACACTGCTGTCTCTTGTCCACAGAATAAACATACTGTATTACACACATTATCAAATCAAATCAAATTTTATTTGTCACATGGGCATGCTTACTTACGAGCCTTTAACCAACAATGACATTTTAAGAAAATATTTACGAAATAAAGTACATTTTAAAAAGTAACATAATAAAATAACAATAACAAAGCTATATACAGGGGGTACCGGTAGCGAGTCAGTGTGCGGGGTGACAGGTCAGTGGTCCTTTTAACTCTCATAACTACAGTAACTTCCCTCATCCTGCTGGTGTTAAGTCATTTGCGTAGTTTGTCGATTCTATTGGGTGCTTTGATTTAACTGGTATTTTTCTTTGCGATGTATAGGATCTGTCCCAAATGGCACCCTATTCCCTATATAGTGCATTACTTTTGACTAGAGTCCTATAGACCCTGGTCAAAAGTAGTGCACTAAATAGGGAATAGGGTGTAATTTGTGCTGCACATGTAGTTAGACAGCCAACCAATGACTTTCAGACAGTAGAACCACTGTGTACAGCTACAGAGTAAGGATACAGACCTTACAGTACCAACATTATTCTAACTAAACCCATGTATCCTGCTGATTTCACAGGTCTTGGTCACAAATTACTTCCCAAGAACTGAGCGAACTGAGCCTTAGATACATTCTTGGTAAACGTTCTCAAAAATATACATTTGAATAGAAGAGAACAGCTGCCTTCCCTTATAGGTTACATCCCAAATGGCATCCAATTCCCTATGGGCCCTGGTCAGAAGTAGTGCACTATATACAGAATAGGGTACCATTTTGGACGAAGCCCAAAGATTAGGATTAGGGTAGGATTAAGACCTAGTGTTAAACATGCCACTGTGGATGTGCAGCTACTGTAGTTTACTGTAAAACATGTGTCACTGTTGATGTCTAGCTACTGTAGTTTACTGTAAAACATGTGTCACTGTTGATGTTTAGCTACTGTAGTTTACTGTAAAACATGTGTCACTGTTGATGTTTAGCTACTGTAGTTTACTGTAAAACATGTGTCACTGTTGATGTCTAGCTACTGTAGTTTACTGTAAAACATGTGTCACTGTTGATGTTTAGCTACTGTAGTTTACTGTAAAACATGTGCCACTGTGGATGTATTGCTACTAATGGTGTAATGGTTCAACAAACCCACAGTTCTGTGCATATTGCGATTTTGGGCTCACGATTCGGTTCGGTTTCAGGGAAAAGCGAAAAATTAAATGCCAACAGTTACTGTAGTTAATTTTTGTTTATTTAAGAAAATTCTGTACAAAGTGTTGGTATCCTGATTCTATGTATGATCATGAGTCATATAATGCCTGATGAGAGCACCATCAGGAATAACAACACGGTGTATTTACTTAAATGAAAACACACATTATTCATCAACCAGCCTGGTCTCAGAAACTAGACGTAGTAAAACAAAGTAAATCATGGACACTCTTACTGACAGTTGTGGTTTATTTGCGTGATGTATTGTTGTCTCTACCTTCTCGCCCTTTGTGCTGTTGTCTGTGCCCAACAATGTTTATACCCTGTTTTGTGCTGTGACCATGTTGTGCTGCTGCCATGCTATGTTGTCGTCTTAGGTCTCTCTTTATGTAGTGTTGTGGTGTCTCTCTTGTCGTGATGTGTGTTTTGTCCCATATTTTTACTACATTTATTTGTATTTTTAATCCCAGCCCCCGTCCCCACAGGAGGCCTTTTGCCTTTTGGTAGGCTGTCATTGTAAATAAGAATTTGTTCCTAACTGACTTTAGTTATATAAAGGTTAAATTTAAAAAATAAAAATAAACTACAATTAGTATGATATGTTTACATTTGGTATGGTTACATTAGACAGAAGGTTAATTAAGGCAAAAACTAAAGTAGGGTGGTTAGTTGGGGTGGATGGTAACTATATGACGTGAATGTCTAGCAACCCAAAGGTTGTGTGTTTGCTATACATGTCGGGATGCTATTCGTGAGGAAATATTGTTTTCCGTCTCACGATTCCCGAGCATGAAAGGGCACAGGGGAAGATCAGTGTGCTGCGTGGCTATTTTGATGAAAAAGTGATTCCATTGGATCGAATGGGGGGCTTTTACACAGATGGGGCTCCATGTATGTCAGAACGGCGGGGCAGGCCTCTGCACTCTAGTTATGAATGTGTCTCCCTCTGCAATTGTGACTCATTGCATTGTATGATTCCCCGAAAGCAAGTGGTGGCAAAAGAGCTGTGCACAGAACTTGGAGATGTACTGCAGCAGGTAACTTCGACTGTAAACTACATCAAACCACATCCACTGCGCGCACGCCTGCTCGCAAAACTATGTGGAGATATGGGATCAGAGCATGACAATGTTCTATTTCACACTGAGACTTGTTGAGAGAGGAGTGTTGTAAGGACTTGGTTGACTTTCTGTGTAATGAAAAGAACATTTGTCTCCTTGCCTATGTAACAGAAATATTTGGAAAACTGAACGAACTGAACGCAAGTATCCAGGGGAAATACAAAACATTCTACAGATGAGTGACTGAATCAGTGGATTCAGAGGAAAGAATTCTCATTGGAGAGAGAGTCTTTCAAAAGCAAACCATACCCCCTTCCCTCAGCCGGGAATGTTTCTAACTGAAAACATCATCAGTAAGTGTCCCCACACAAGTAATGACTGCTCACCTCAAACACTCAGAAGAGCACTTTGGGACCTACTTCCCAATCAATTTGACTGTGATCCTGGCTCAGTTGAAATGCCGTTAAGTGAAATCGAACAGCTGATCTAGCTGTCATGTGATCGAATGCTTTCACTAGTCACTACGGAGGTGTTTTGTTTCTTGACTCAAAGGGCATACCCTGCAGTCTGCCTCTGAGCATTAATGCCATGTTCAAAACAACTGGGAACTCGAAACTGGGAACTGGGAAATCGCTAACTTCTGACTCCAGTACGATCAAGACAACTGGAAACTTGGAACAAAACAGCCCTGAAAAATCCTTTTGAACGGTCATCCAATTTAGGATTCCAACCCTTTCTAAATCTCAGATTTTCCGACCTGAAGATCACTGAGGTCATGATTTGACCTCATATTTTTCCCAGTTGTCTTGACAGCACCATGAAACTTATGGTACCCTTTTCCAGCTCATATCTGTGTGAAGCTGGATTCAGTGCTCTCATCTGCATTAAAACCAAATATCGATCCAGGCTAGCAGTGATGGCACAGATGAGGTGCGAACTTTGAGAAGCTCCGACGTGACATGCATCAAGCACACCCATCTCTTTTGTGGTGGTGAGATAAGATACATTATGTCAGACTCATTTGCAATTGACTGTCATAGCCCCACATTAAAAGTATGTGATTGTGATGGTGAGTTGAGAAGACAATCAGAAATACCGCTAGAATTTTTTCCAATTGACTGCCGTAGCCTCAAATAAAAAATAAAAACATTGCATAATTTTTTACACATGGTTGTGTTTGCAAGATTTTTCAGATATCAAAATGGGGTTTTGGGCCAAAAAGGTTTTGGAATCCCTGCCCTAACCCCTAACCCTAACCCATAGCCTAGGTAACATTAGCCAAATATTCACCTAGTTAACGTTAGCCGCAACAGATTGGAATCCGTAACATATCATACATTTTGCAAATTCGTAAAAATATTGTAGAAATTGTAATTCATAACATATCATACGAATTGTAATTCGTAACATATAATACGCAATTAATGATGGACATCAACAAATGAATACATACCATACGGAACGTAGTGTATCATACTAATTGGAGTGTCCCGGATTTAAATGTACTATGTTACTACTACCTCTAAATCCAGGTTGGATTATCAACAACACTAAAATAAAGTGCAATATGCGTGTGAAATCAACATGTAAACATGGCTCAGACATTGTATACAGGCATATGACGGGGTTTCCCAAACTCGGTCCTTGGGACCCCAAGGGGTGCACGTTTTGGTTTTTGCCCTTGCACTACACAGCTGATTCAAATAATAAACTAATCATCAAGCTTTGATCATTTGGATCAGCTGTGTAGTATTAGGGCAAAAACCTTGGGGTCCCGAGCACTCCTTGGGGTCCCGAGGACAGAGTTTGGGAAATGCTGGCCTCTTACAAAGATAAAACGATGCACACTTATGTGAATCTCATAAAGGGTGTGTGTCTGTAACACAGTACTTCTCATTTCCCACTCCGGGGTAATGTGACGAGTTGTCACACTAAACCCCCTAGAGCATTATGAAAAAAATCCCATGAAAATCCATCAGTTGAAGCTCCAGATATCCACGGCATCCACCGATGTCACCCTACCATGTCTGCGATTAAAGGTGGCGGAATTAGAGCGATGTTTGTCAGAACATGAGAAAGCCCAAAAATCGGTCTTCTGGCGAAAACGTCTGTAGCGTCCGAAAGGTTCGGCCTACATACTATTATTATGAGACTCTCACGATTACAATGGTGTTCTCCTTTGTGCTCTACGACCCCCACAAGCGTCACAGAATTTGTCTGAAGTTGGTACAGCCAATCTGACAACTTCTGTCTGTCGCGTCCGAACAGTTTGGGCTACACACTAATATGACCCCGCTATGGAAAGGTAAGTCTTGCACAAATACATACAGTACCAGTCAAAAGTTTGGACACACCTACATATTCAAGGGTTTTTCTTTATTTTTCACTATTTTCTACATTGTAGAATAATAGTGAAGACATCAAAACTATGAAATAACACATATGGAATCATGTAGTAACCAAAAAATTGTTAAACAAATCAAAAAAATATACAGTATATATTTGAGATTCTTTTGACTCGATGATAGCTTTGCACACTCTTGGCATTCTCTCAAACAACTTCATGAGGTAGTCACCTGGAATGCATTTCAATTAACAGGTGTGCCTTGTTAAAAGACCATTTGTGGAATTTCTTAGTTTCTTAATTTCTTAATGCTTTTGAGCCAATCAGTTGTGTTGTGACAAGTTAGGAGTGGTATACATATACAATATACAATCGAACAAGTACATATTATGGCAAGAAGAGATCAAATAAGCAGAGAAATGACAGTCCATCATTACTTTAAGACATGAAGGTCAGTCAATCCGGAACATTTCAAGAACTTTGCTGTGGCAAGAACCATCAAGCGTTATGATGAAACTGGCTCTCATGAGGACCGCAACAGGAAAGGAAGACCCAGAGTTACCTCTGCTGCAGAGGATAAGTTCATTAGAGTTACCAGCCTCAGAAATTGCAGCCCAAATAAATGCTTCCCAGAGTTCAAGTAACAGACACATCAACATCAACTGTTCAGAGGAGACTACGTAAATCAGGACTTCATGGTAAAATTGCTGCAAAGAAACCACTACTAAAGGACACCAATAACAAGAAGAGACTTGCTTGGGTCAAAAAACACGAGCAATGGACATTAGACCAGTGGAAATTGGTTATTTTGTCTAATGACTCCAAATTTGAGATTTTTGGTTCCAACCGCTGTGTCTTTGTCAGTTGCAGAGGACGTGAACGGATGATCTCCGCATGTGTGGTTCCCACCGTGAAGCATGGAGGAGGAGGTGTGATGGTGTGGGGGTGCTTTGCTGGTGACACTGATCTTTCTTATATCTTTCAAATATAGGACAGACACTTCAGAACAAACTTCCTTTAGATTTTTGTGGGGATTACCTCTTTGTACATGTATGAAGATGTTATTCAATGTGTTTCTATGGGCTAATAGCAGTGAAAGGCACTGTATGGTCAATCAGACTTCTGTATATAAGGTGATACGGCCCCTGCAGAAGTCAGGGCATTCATACTGCTTGCGCTTCGCAGAGCAGCGCAGAGCTGTTGATTAGAGTTGTTGTGAAGGAAGTTGTCAAGGAAGTGAGTTTGTGTTTATATAGGATCTCCCACACCCACCTACCATCAACCAATCATGTCAATGGGGAGCTACACAGAGCTATACAGAGCCCTCCGCATTTTTACAAAATGTGGGAGGCGCATGGCCATGCAGTATGGAGCTCTATTTGGCCTCTGCATGCCCATATTCCCTCCATCAATTGGCTTTAAGGCGAAATTCAATGTTTCATCATATAATATATATATATATATATATATATATATATATATATATATATATATATATTTTATACCTTAAGGGGTCCTAAATTTACAAATCAAATAGCTAAATGATCCTTGGTATGAGCATCTTAAAACAATTCCATATGTTAACCGAATATAACTCAACTGGAGGATCCACTTTCTCCAAAAAAATGTCACTCCTACTGGACCAAACATATCTTTTTCATAACGATATCCATCAATGCAAGGCTCCAAGCTCCTCACATCACCTTCTACCCCTTCATTTCACCACCAGAACTCGAACTGGCGTCCGGCTCACTCTGTTTGAACTTGACACTAATAGTCTTCGACATACCCTCTCCCTTGTTATTGCTAGCTTCAACAGATTCAAACCCATCCTCTGCCTCCCTCAGTCTTTTCAACCTCCTTTTTCTTTCTTTCTTTCTTTCTTTCTTTCTTTCTTTCTTTCTTTCTTTCTTTCTTTCTTTCTTTCTTTCTTTCCCTCCAATCCCCTTCCCCTAAGCAATTACGCAACTGAAAATATTCATGCTCTAAACCCTTGGCCTAGTGTTTTTATTTATTTGTATATTTTTTCATGTATTCATTCCAGTTCACAGTGCCACTGTAGTTTCATAGTTATGTTGAAACAGGAATTTGTGAATTCCAGGATTACTTACTGAACATTTACATTTTATCATGACTGGTAGATGCAGTACCTTTACTGAACCAGAAAGAGAACCTAAGCCTCAGCATGCCGCATCACTCTATAGTTTCAGAGTTAAACATACAGTATTTCACCACCTGAAATGTTGTTCAAATGTAACTTTCAAGAATTACCTTACAGTTTCTTATTCTCTCACAGGAAGACGTTTGATCAAACAGTCTTCTCTCAACACTGGACAGCACCTGGAGGAGGAGGACAATGAGAACCTGTAGCTTTTACAAAATGAGGAAATGCAAACCAAATGGTAGTGTCTGTCCCCAGTGCCTAACTTTCTTCCCTATCCTTTGAGCTCCCCATGGAGGATTCCTGAGATGTCAGCAGCTCAGGCACGCACCCACACACGCACACACGCACACATTTTCACACAAACACATACTCCGTGTTCTACGGGTCATTAGGCCAGCCCAGACCCAGAGGAGAGAGCCTCCAGTGGGGCCTTACATCTGACAGCCTCATATTCAGGGCTGAATAAACAACACCCACTACCTGGTACTCCCTGGGCTCTAACAGCTCTAAGAGGGTTGTGATTAGATGGAGTACAGCTATGACCGGAAATTACTTTTTGTAGCAGGTTATGAAAGCATTTTAGCATTTTACCTTAACTTAACTCGCCTAACCTGCTACTTTAATTTTCCTAATCTGCTGCATAATTCTCCTAACCTACTACAAAAAACGTCACTTCTGGTCATAGCTGTATACCACCTAGTCAAAACCCTTTCACAGCTCAAACAGTTGACATGTGGACCGTCAATGAAACATTATCTTTGAAGAGACCCTTCCAGTGTTTCATTCACATAGAGCTATTGAGACCATCTCATTAGAATATTTCAAAATAGTGACATTTAACCATTGTTGTTATATTGAATGTCACCTAGCCTGACATATTAGTTATATGAGATACATTACTGTCACGCCCTGACCTTAAAGATCCTTTAAATTCTCTATTTGGTAGGTCTGGGTGTGACTAGGGTGGGACATCGATGTTTATATTTCTTTGTTGTCCGAGTATGGTTCCCAATCAGAGGCAGCTGTCTATCATTGTCTCAGATTGGGGATCATACTTAGGCAGCCCTTTTTCCCACCTTCTGTTGTGGGATCTTGTCTTTGTGTGCTGCATGTGTTGCACTCCTAGCTTTACGTTCGTTGAGTTGTTTATTGTTTTTGGTGGACTATTTAAAATGAAAAGAAAATGTACGCCTACCACGCTGCACCTTGGTCATCTTTTAACGACGGACGTTACAATTACGTCTGGTTTAGACAGGCATATGCAGTTTAGCATTGTGTGCTAGTGGACAGCATGATAGGGAATAGAATAGTAACAGTCGATTCCATTTCAACACGGTCAATTTAAATTGAAATCAGGCATAAATAGTAGGTGTATTTATTGTTCTTAGATTGTTGCATACTTGCAAAAAGCTCTCTTGAGGTTGATGTGGAGTGGATAACATGTGACCTTTGAGTTAGATTATTGTGTTAGATTCCAGTTCTCTCGGACCATACAAAGAATGTTCTCTGCTTTGATCTGCTTTTCATCAAATCTAGATTATACGCCACATTTATACTAAAACAAGCAGTGCTATCTTTAAGGTGAAGTAAGCCGGTACTCCTAGATACCTCTGGCCATTTAAAAGACCTCACCTCTGTCCATTCTAACTCTCACCCCCAAATTCCAGAAATTCCTTCTGTAAGGTCAGGCCGGTAGGGAAACAAACAGACACAGGAGTAGAGAGCCAGGACCTGCTGCTTCCGTCAGTAAATCGCTGTGACAGGGAGATTTGCCCGTGAAATAAAACCAGGCAGGAACATCTGATAAGTCTGATAGCCAGTCAGTAGAGAGACATTCAACAGAACAGAAGCTGATGTTATGAGAGAGAACAAGAGAGCGAGAGAGACTAGGAGTTAACATCATTGGGCCAGTAACCGAAAGGTCGATGGTGATAAATCTGTCATTATGCCCTTGAGCAAGGAACTTAACCTTAATTGATCATGTAAGATTCTCTGAATAAGAGCTTCTGCTAAATTACTTAAATGTAAAGAGGGGGAGAGAGAGACGATAAGGGAGAAACCCCTTTCCCATCATTTTTTTGTACCACTTTTTCTCTTCAAATGGATAACATTAAAGGCCCAATGCAGTCATTTTATATCAATATCAAATAATTTTGGGGTAACAGTTAACTACCCTACTGTAATAGATTTCCATTCAAATGGGCAATATAGCTGTTTATCAAAAAAATATTTCTCAAACATGAATTTTGCTAGGACAGTCTGGGAGTGGTTTGAGTGGTAGGGGAAAACTGAAAACTACACTTTCAGAAAATATGTACTTTTTTTATGTGTATGTAGTTAGGGACGACACATACAGTTGTATGTATATATATATATATATATATATAGTTGAAGTCGGAAGTTTACAAACTCTTAGGTTGGAGGTCATTAAAACTCGTTTTTCAATCACTCCACTAATGTCTTGTTAACAAACTATAGTTTTGGCAAGTAGGTTAGGACATCTACTTTGTGCATAACATAAGTAATTTTTACAACAATTGTTTACAGACAGATTATTTCACTTATAATTCACTGTATCATTATTCCAGTGGGTCAGAAGTTTACATACATTAAGTTGACTGTGCCTTTAAACAGCTTTCACAATTCCAGAAAATGATGTCATGGCTTTAGAAGCTTCTGATAGGCTAATTGACATCATTTGAGTCAATTGGAGGTGTACCTGTGGATGTATTTCAAGGACTACCTTCAAACTCAGTGCCACTTTGCTTGACATCATGGGGAAATCAAAAGAAATGAGCCAAGACCTCAGAAAAAAATGTAGACCTCCACAAGGCTGGTTCATCCTTGGGAGCATTTTCCAAATACCTGAAGGTACCACGTTCATCTGTACACATGTATAAACACCATGGGACCACGCAGCCGTCATACTGCTCAGGAAGGAGACGCGTTTTGTCTCCTATAGATGAGCGTATTTTAGTGTGAAAAGTGCAAATTAATCCCAGAACAACAGCAAAGGCCCCTGTGAAGATGCTGGAGGAAACAGGTACAAAAGTATCTATATCCACAGTAAAACGAATCCTATATCGACATAACCTGAAAGGCCGCTCAGCAAGGAAGAAGCCACTGTTCCAAAATCGGCATAAAAAAAGCCAGATGACGGTTGGCAACTGCACATGGGGACAAAGATGGTACTTTTTGGAGAAATGTCCTCTGGTCTGATGAAACAAAAATAGAAATGTTTGGCCATAACGACCATCGTTATGTTTGGTGGGAAAAGGGGGAGGCGTGCAAGCCGAAGAACACCATCCCAACCGTGAAGCACGGGGTGGCAACATCATGTTGTGGAGGTGCTTTGCTGCAGGAGGGACTGGTGCACTTCACAAAATATATGGCTTCATGAGGATGGAAAATTATGTGGATATATTGAAGCAACATCTGAAAACATGAGTCAGGAAGTTAAAGCTTGGTCGCAAATGGGTCTTCCAAATGAACAATGACTCCAAGCATACTTCCAAAGTTGTGGCAAAATGGCTTAAGGACAACAAAGTCAAGGTATTGGAGTGGCCATCACAAAGCTCTGACCTCAATCCTATAGAAAATGTGTGGGTAGAACTGAAAAAGCATGTGTGAGCAAGGAGGCCTACAAACTTGACTCAGTTACACCAGCTCTGTCAGGAGGAATGGGACAAAATTCACCCAATTTATTGTGGGAAGCTTGTGGAAGGCTACCTGAAATGCTTGACCCAAGTGAAAAAAAAATTAAGGCAATGCTACCAAATACTAATTTAGTGTTTGTAGACTTCTGACCCACTGGGAATGTGTTGAAAGACATAAAAGCTGATATAAATCATTCTCTCTACTATTATTCTGACATTTCACATTCTTAAAATAAATTTGTGATCCCAACTGACCTAAAACAGGGAATATTTACTAGGATTTAATGTCAAGAACTGTGAAAAACTGAGTTTAAATATATTTGTCTAAGGTATATGTAAACTTCTGACTTCAACTTTAAGTATAACCCCCCACGTTGCTAGAGAAAGCAGTGTCCAATAATCAGAGACCTTCCCTCACTTTTCATTCATTCCTTTGTAATTAACAAACTAACAATCTCCGGCATAGGAATCCATTCATGGAGACATGCTGCATGCTGTTCTCCTCTGTGTCAGAAGGATTCTACCTCAGAGTGTGGTAAATTACTGTATAGGCTGTGTGCGTGTGTATGTGTGTGTGTGCTTGTGCGTGTATGCTCGAGGGTGCGTTCGTGCATGCGCGCTACTGATGGCTCTGTCTCCGAATGTGGTAAGTGACTGAATGAGAGCGTCTCTGCACATTACAGTATAAATAACTTCACTGGTACATTCATTACCACCTCTGACTAGATTTCACCCCGTAATCTCACTGCACACACAGCTATCACACCGCACACACAGTTTATGACAACCACAGCTAATGTCAAACCATGTCAAAGCATTGGCGTGATCAGCAGGAATCACTGACACCTTCCTGTGAAGAGAAGGTGATGATATTGAGAAAGGTAAGTATCATTAGACCAGAGTCTGTTGTGAAAGTGACAAAATCCACTGAGGTGACAGGATGTGTAAAAGTTGTCACCTTCCTTCAGTAGACATGTTTGCAGTCATCTGTCATTGTCTCAGACATTTAGATGATTCAGAAAGAAAAGAAAAAACACTTTCCCTAATTCCTATGGAATGGTCTGGATCACTTCCTGTGATCATCTGATTGGCTATCACAGCAGAAAGACTTTGTAAGAATTTAGAGGTTATAGAGAACGTACTTGACTTTAAGATCAGTACAGCATTTTACAGGTGTTCTTGTAGAAACTTCTCAAGGGACTTGAATAACATGGCATATGTATAGAGATGTGTTATGGAGGATAGAGTGGAGAATGGGTTATGTGAGGATGTGTTGTGTGTAGTATTAGGCCTAGGGGATGTTTGCGGGATTGCTTGATGAGTGGATTAAAGGCATGCACGGGAGAGGGAGCAAAAGGCACTATGTACTGAAAAACCACATTATGCATATTAAACCACTGAAGCTGGAGACTCATATCTCCCTCACTAGCTTTAAGCACCAACTGTCAGAACAGCTCACAGATCACTGCACCTGTACATAGCCCATCTGTAAATAGCCCATCCAACTACCTCATCCCCATACTGTATTTATTTATTTATCTTATTCCTTTGCACCCCAGTATCTCTACTTGCACATTTATCTTCTGCACATCTACCATTCTAGTGTTTAATTGCTATATTGTAATTACTTCGCCACCATTGCCTATTTATTGCCTTACCTCCCTTATCCTACCTCATTTGCACACACTGTATATAGACTTTACCTATTGTATTATTGACTGTATGTTTGTTTATTCCATGTGTAACTCTGTGTTGTTGTATGTGTTGCGCTGCTTTACTTTATCTTGGCCAGGTCGCAGTTGTAAATGAGAACTTCTTCTCAACTAGCCTACCTGGTTAAATAAAAGTGAAACAAAAGGTTTAAAAAGTTGGAAATTGCTCCCAAGGATGACCCAGACTTGTGGAGGTCTACAATTTCTTGGCTGATTTCTTTTGATTTTCCCATGATGTCAAGCAAAGAGGCACTGAGTTTGAAGGTAGGCCTTGAAATACATCCACCTGTACACCTCCAATTGACTCAAATGATGTCAATTAGCCTATCAGAAGCTTCGAAAGCCATGACATAATTTTCTGGAATTTTCCAAGCTGTTTAAGGGCACATTCAACTTAGTGTATGAAAACTTCTGACTTACTGGAATTGTGATACAGTGAATTATAAGTGAAATAATCTGTCTGTAAACAATTGTTGCAAAAATTACTTGTCATGCACAAAGTAGATGTCCGAACCGACTTGCCAAAACTATAGTTTGTTAACAAGAAATTAGTGGAGTGATTGAAAAACGAGTTTTAATGACTCCAACCGAAGTGTATGTAAATGTCAGACGTCAACTGTGTATATATATATATATATATATATATCCCATTTGGCATGCCTCTTGTGAATGCAAAGAACTAGCTAGTGAGTAACTTGCTAGCACCAGACATAGATGAAAGGGGAAATATATAAGTATCTTTGTCATAGATGAATAGGGTAAACTTTTAATTACAGTACCAAGATTGGACACACTTACTCATTCAAGGGTTTTTCTTTATTTGTACTATTTTCTACATTGTAGAATAATAGTGAAGACATAAACTATGAAACAACACATATGGAATCATGTAGTAACCAAAAAAGTGTTACAAAAAAGTGTCTTTGTGAGACGCAGAGTAGGTGAATGGATTATCTTTGCATGTGTGGTTCCCACCGTGACGCATTGAAGAGGAGGTGTGATGATGTGGGGGTGCTTTGCTGGTTACACTGTCATAGATTTATTTAGAATTCATTGCACACTTAACCAATATGGCTACCACAGCATTCTGCAGCGGTACGCCACGCCATCCCATCTGGTTTGCGCTGAGTGGGACTTCGACCCAACACACCTCCAGGCTGTGTAAGAGCTATTTAAACAAGAAGGAGAGTGATGCATCAGATGATCTGGCCTCCACAATCACCCAACCTCAACCCAATTAAGATGGTTTGGGATGAGTTGGACTGCAGAGTGAAGAAAAAGCAGCCAGCAAGTGATCAGCATATGTGGAAACTCCTTCAAGACTGTTGGAAAAGCATTCCAGGTGTAGCTGGTTGAGAATGCCAAGAGTTTGCAAAGCTGTCATCAAGACAAAGGATGGCTACTTTGAAGAATCTAAAATCAAAATATATTTTGATTTTGTTAAACCCTTTTTGGCTTACTACATGATTCCAAATGTGTTATTTCATAGTTTTTACGTCTTTACTATTATTCTACAATGTAAAAAAAACAGTAAAAAAAAATGAAAAACCCTTGAATGAGTAAGTGTGTCCAAACTTTTGACTGGTACTTTATATTTGCTGTCACCCTACAGTCATATGGCACCAGTAGATTAGCTATCTGGCTGTAGAAACCACGCCCCCCTGCATCGCTACCGAACAGTGAACACACCTTCTGTGTGTTTACTAAATGGTACATATTTACTAAACGGTACATATTTAAATTAGGTAAGAGAATATCATGTTACCATTGGTGTTTTAAAATGAACGTTAAAGGTGATGTCACGTTGGGGAAGGCGACCAGTAACTTTTTAAACTGTATTTTTTATTTCTATTTCACCTTTATTTAACCAGGTAGGCCAGTTGAGAACAAGTTCTCATTTACAACTGCGACCTGGCCAAGATAAAGCAAAGCAGTGCGACACAAACAACAACACAGAGTTACACAGTCAATAACACAATAGAAAATTCTAGATACAGTGAGTGCAAATGAAGTAAGATTTGGGAGGTAAGGCAATTAATAGGCCATAGTGGGGAAAAAAATGACAATTTAACAAACACTGGAGTGATAGATGTGCAGAAGATGAATGTGCAAGTAGAGAAACTGGTGTGCAAAGGAGCAATAAAACAAAAAAACAATATGGGTATGAGGTAGTTGGGTGGGCTATTTACAGATGGCTATGTACAGGTGCAATGATCTGTAAACTCTCTCTGATAGCTGATGCTTAAAGTTAGAGAGGGAGATATGTGTCTCCAGCTTCAGTGATTTTTGCAATTCGTTCCAGTCATTGGCAGCAGAGAACTGGAAGGAAAGGCGGCCAAAGGTGGAATTGGCTTTGGGGGTGACCAGTCAAATATACCTGCTTAGAGCCCGTGCTACGGGTGGGTGCTGCTATGGTGACCAGTGAGCTGAGATATGACGGGGCTTTACCTAGCAAAGGCTTAGATGACCTGGAGCCAGTGGGTTTGGTAATGAAAATGTAGCTAGGGCCAGCCAACGAGAGCATACAGGTCGCAGTGGTGGGTAGTATATGGGGCTTTGGTGACGAAACGGATGGCACTGTGATAGACTGCATCCAATTTGCTGAGTAGAGTGTTGGAGGCTATTTTGTAAATGACATCACCGAAGTCAAGGATTGGAAGAATAGTCCGTTTTACGTGGGTATGTTTGGCAGCATGAGTGAAGGATGCGTTGTTGTGAAATCGGAAGCCGATTCTAGATGGGACTTTACAGTGTCCCAGAACTTTTTGGAGTTTGTGCTACAGGATGCAAATTTCTGTTTGAAAAAGCTAGCCTTTGCTTTCCTAACTGCCTGTGTTTATTGGTTCCTAACCTCCCTGAACAGTTGCATATCGTGGGGGCTATTCGATGCTAATGCAGTACGCCACAGGATGTTTTTGTGCTGGTCAAGTGACCCAAGGGCTATATCTGTTCCTGGTTTTACAATTGTTGAATGGGACATGCTTATTTAAGATGGTGTGTAACGCACTTAGAAAGAATAACCATGCATCCACTCCTGACCGAATGAGGTCAATATCTTTCCAGGATACCCGGGCCAGGTCAATTAGAAAGGCCTGCTCGCTGAAGTGTTTTAGGGAATGTTTGACTGTGATGAGGGGTGGTCATTTGACCGCGGACACATAACGGACGCAGGCAATGAGGCAGTGATCGCTGAGATCCTTGTTCAAGACAGCAGAGGTGTATTTAGAGGGCAGGTTGGTCAGGATGATATCTATGAGGGTTCCCGGGTTTATGGATTTGGGGATGTACCTGGTAGGTTCCATGATTATTTGGGTGAGATTGAGGGCATTTAGAGCACTTAAATTGTAGGGCGGCCGGGGTTTTCAGCATATCTCGGTTTAGGTAACCTAACAGTACAAACTCTGAAGATATATGGGGGGCAATTCATTCATATATGGTGTCCAGGGCGATAGCTGGGGTCTGAGGGGGGTCTGTAATGAGCTGCAACAGTGAGAGACTTATTTCTGGAAAGGTGGATTTTTAAAAGTAGAAGCTCAAACTATTTGGGCACAGACCTGGATAGCATGCCAGAACTCTACAGGCTATCTCTGCAGTAGATTGCAACTCCACCCCCTTTGGCAGTTCTATCTCTGCAGAAAATGTTATAGTTGGGGATGGAAATTTCATAATTTTTGGTGGCCTTCCTGAGACAGGATTCAGACACGGCTAGGACATCAGGGTTGGCAGAGTGTGCTAAAGCAGTGGGGAGAAAAAAAACTTAGGGGGGAGGGCTTCTGATGTTAACATGCATGAAACCAAGGCTTTTACAGTTACAGAAGTCAACAATTATAGCGCCTGGGGAATAGGAGTGGAACTGGGGGCTACAGAGCCTTGGTTAACCTCTACATCACCAGAGGAACAAAGGAGGAGTAGGATTAGGGTACGGCTAAAGGCTATAAGAGCTGATCGTCTAGCGCGTTGGGGACAGAGAATAAAAGGAGCAGATTTCTGGGAGTGGTAGAATAGATTCAAGGCATAATGTACACACAGCGGTTTGGTAGGATGTGAGTATAGTGGAGGCAAACCTATGCGTTGCAATGACGTGAGAGAGGTTTCGTCTCTGGAGGCATCAATTAATGTAGGTGAGGTCTCTGCATTTGTGTGGTGTGGGACGAAAGAGCTATCAAAGGCATTTTCAGCGTGACTGAGGGCTCTACAGTGAAATTAAGCAATTAAAACTTGCCAAGACAGCAATAGACAAGGCATATTGACATAAGAGAGAGGCATAATGCAAACACAGGTGTTGATCAGGAGAGCTAAGACAACAACGGGTAAATGGCGATGAAAGGGCAGGTCAGTTAGATACATACAGGACCTGAGTTTGAGAATGTTGCCGACAGGTAAACAAAATGAGGTACTGTATTATTGAAACAGTCCAGAGGGCATCCGCTGTGTAGCCGAGTGATCATAGGGTAAAAAGAGTAGCAATAGGTGAGTCAGGGTGCTGTCCGGTATTCACTACTGCGCTGGGCGAGCAGGGGACACAGCATTCAGAAAAAGCTAACGGGCCGGGGCTAGTAGATGGTTCTGCTGTGATTTCCTAACAGAATATCCTGTTGAGACCACATCGGGCGATCACATTGGCAGTCCAGTCGTGATGGATCGGCAGGGCTCCGTGTCGACAATGAAGGGTCCAGGCCAATTGGCAAAGGAGGTATTGTAGCCCTAGAATTAGTTGGTATATGGGCCTAGCTTGAGGCTAGCTCAAGGCTAGCTGGGGCTTGCATCAGGACAGAGACATTAGCTAAGAGTAGTCACTCGTTTGCAGCTAGATAGCTAGCAGCTAGCTAGGAGTAATGATCCAGAGTGGCAGGAATCCGGTGATATGATAGAGAGAAGCAGTCCGATATGCTCTGGGTTGATTTTGCGCTGTGCAGACTGGCAGGTGATTGTCTGAGCTAAGGCTGGCTGATTCCAGGGGAAAAAGGCGAGGACCGCTATCCATGGCTAACAAAGACTAGTAGCAAGTTAGCTGGCTAGCTCCTGATGGAAGTTCCAGTTATACGGAAAGAAAATAGCAGATCCATATCACATTGGGTGAGGTGGGTTGCAGGAAAGAATATTTAGTTCGTAGATAGAAGTGAGATTAAGATATACGCGAAAAAAGACTGGCTATTTACAAGGGATAAGACACAGGATAAGACAAAGACAGATACACACGTCCTACTGCACCACCATCTTGGATTGAGCTACTTTATTAATGTAGAAGCAACTGTCATTTTTCAAATTTGGTCATCATACTTTGATCTGGTTTCCTTCAATTCCAACCTTTAAAATGTAATTTTTAAGACTACATATTTCCTATTTCCTAAGGCCTTCTGTAAAGGGCCTAGTTTTTCCATAATACGATGGTCTGAAACTCATAGTTTACAGGCCAAATCAGGCCTGCAAGTCACATTATGCTGGCTTTCAAAAGATGTGTTATTCCGATTCGAACCCAGCCAGAGTGGAGCTATCAAACATTTGGCATTTTTATTCACCCGCAACCTGCATTCAGAATGACTGCCAGGGTTGGGAAGTCTATGCTATGACATTAACTTAAACATCTCAGCTAGAACAACCAATTCAGAAGCGGGTGCAATAAGTCCAAGTAACAGATTGGAATAGTTTAGAAAATGTATGTTATTTATATTTGAGTAGCATATGATTAATTAATCAACTGAACAAAAATATAAACGCAATATAATTTTACTGAGTTACAATTCATATAGGACAATCAGTCAATTGAAAATGTTGTGATGGACAATTCCTGCTGTCAGCATTACAATTGCACACTCCCTCAAAACTTGGACATCTGTGGCATTGTGACAAAACTGCACATTTTATAGTGGCCTTTTATTGTCCCCAGCACAAGGTGCACCTATGAAATCAGTTCCTTGATGTGCCACACCTGTCAGGTTTATGGATTATCTTGGCAAATGAGAAATGCTCACTAACAGGGATGTAAACAAATTTGTGCACAACATTTGAGATAAATAAGCTTTTTGTGCATATGGAACATTTCTGGGATATTTTATTTCAGCTCATGAAACTTGGGACTTTCCATGTTGTGTTAATATGTATTATGTTCACTATACATGCAACAAATCTACCTGCAACAGAGCATGCTGGAAAATATGATAATGATGGGAGTGGTTTTGGTTATTTTGGTTATTTCCCTCTTGAATCAACACTAGAAATATTATATTGAACAGTCTAAACTAGTTAACACTGGCTAGTTTGCTGTGTGCCATGAAAGAGATCTGCAGACTTCCATACATTTCAATAACCTTTTTAAAATTTTAGAACTCTCTCTTTTTCTCTCACACACACATTTTTCAGCACTTCCTGGGACTGTGTACAGAAGGACCCTGTCTCTCCCAACCCTCTCCCAGCCCTGACTTTTTATCTCCCACATTCTTCAGTGCTGGGCCTGGGCCAAACAGGAAGCAGTAGAAGTCAAAGTTCATGTATGGTATCCCACAGTGTCCATCGGCCCGCATCCCACGTCCCCAAACCCCCTCCAGGGAGTTTCAACCCCCTCCTGCACAACCCTCAGGAACACATGGTATCAACTAGCCCCAGCCTCCCCACACCAAGCATCAATACCAAATACACTTTGGGGCTAATACCAACAAGGATTGTGATCTGATAAAACATAGGAACCACACTTCACTCAATTAACTTTCTCTAGCCACACATCACAATGGCATCAAATAGCTACCCCACACCAGAGGCATCAAATAGCCTGAGCTTGCCACAAAAAAGGGGCAGCAGGTAGCCTAGTGGTTAGAGTGTTGGACTAGTAACCAAAAGGTTGCAAGATCAAATCCCCAAGCTGTCAAGGTAAAAATCTATAGGTCTGCCCCTGAATAAGGCAATTCACCCACTGTTCTGAGGCTGTCATTGAAAATAAGAACTTGTTCTTAACTGACTTGCCTAGTTAAAAAAAGGTATGATGAATAGGGCTATTATACCAATAGGGGTCTTCAAATAATTGTTACAACAAGATCTCTTATGATATCACTGACAATCTCTAGATAGTGCTGAGATATTAATGGTAACTTGATGCCAGCTGTCTGTACATTACTGTAAAAGTGAGTAATAAACCAACAAAATTATTTACAGTATTTTACTGTAATTTGATAGGATTGGAGCAAGCAGTTTGGCTGCTAGGCATTTGTATATTAAAACATATCAATTAAAACAAGGTGTTTAATGTCACTTGCAATTCTAGAGGCAAACTGGCTGTGATTACAGGGCAAAAGAGATCCAAAGGACATGGCTTAATTTTTAACCATTATACGTACTTTTATTCGAATTTTCTCAATTCTTACAGGTAAAATGTTCAATGTGTTAAAATACAAACAATTGCAAACAAATCAAAATAGGCTAACCAAATAGATATCCAGATCTGCCACTAATGCTCCTTATAGGACACATCACTGAACTCTATACTCCTCTGTAAACTGGTCAGCTCTGTATACCCATCGCAAAACCCACTGGTTGATGCTTATTTATAAAACCTTCTTTGGCGTCACTCCTACCCTATCTAAGATATCTACTGCAGCCCTCATCCTCCACATACAACACCTGTTCTGCCAGTCACATTCTGTTAAAGGTCCCCAAATCACACACATCCCTGGGTCGCTCCTCTTTTCAGTTCACTGCAGCTAGGAACAGGAACGAGCTGCAACAAATACTCAAACTGGACAGTTTTATCTCAATCTCTTCATTCAAAGACTCAATCATGGACACTGTCATGGCGTTGGCCTGGGGGGTAGGTTTATAATAGTCATAAATACCTCTTCCCCCTTTTTCCTCTCTCTACACTCCTAAGGTTACATTTGAAAACCCTTGGTTAAAATAGAGATTCTGGGAACATCAGTAGGTGGGGGGAAATGAACTATATTCTGGTAATCCGTACAATTGAACATATGCGGTGGTACTTAATGAATATGATGTCAGTTCGGTTGTCATCTGAGACATTCTCATCAATGATAAGATGACATAAACTCTACAGTGGAAAGTCTACACATCAGAGTTATCGGATTCACATGGAATTAATGTTCAATTTAAATGTTTGAATATGAAATTATTTGTGATGCGATGAAATTTGATTTTAGCTTCTAAAATGTGAGATGTCTGGTTTTCATAATAAGATAGGGCTGCTCACTCAGTGGCCCGCCCACGTGAAAAGACAGAGGTTGTAAACTATGAAACACACCCCTTTTCTCCTTTCCTATATAAAGCCTTGACGACAACATAACTTCCTGTTCCGGGGATGTAGGACGACGGTCCTATGTCAGAATGGTTCAGATAATAACTACATGTAAAATATTACTAGGGCTTTAAGAGTTTATTCGGAAGATAACAGCTCTATAAATATTATTTTGTGGTGCCCGACTCTTGAGTTAATTACATTTACATGATTAGCTCAATCAGGTAATATTAATATAGAATAGCATGTCATATTTATAGAATAGCATGTCATATAATTTAATCCGGCATAGGCAAAGACACGACAACACTTACAGACAGTTGTGGCTGCTTTGTGTGATGTATTGTTGTCTCTAACGTCTTGCAATTTGTGCTGTTGTCTGTGCCCAATAATGTTTGTACCATGTTTTGTACTGCTACCATGTTGTGTTGCTACCATGTTGTTGCTATGTTGTGTTGCTACCATGCTGTGTTGTCATGTGTTGCTGCCTTGCTATGTTGTTGTCTATGGTCTCTCTTTATGTAGTGTTGTCTCTCTTGTCGTGATGTGTGTTTTGTCCTATATTTATATTGTATTAAAAAAAATATATAACTATCCCAGAGCCCAGTCCCTGCAGGTGGCCTTTGCCTTTTGGTAGGCCATCATTGTAAGTAAGAATTTGTTTTTAACTGACTTGCCTAGTTAAATAAATAAATGTTATATGTATGTTGAAGTCAGAAGTTTACATACACTTAGGCTGGAGTCATTAAAACTTGTTTCTCAACCACTCTACAAATTTCATGTCTACAAACTATAGTTTTGCAAGTCTGTTAGGATATCTACTTTGTGCATAACCCAAGTAATTGTTAATAGACAGATTATTTCACTTATAATTCACTGTATCACAACTCCAGTGTGTCAGACGTTTACAAACACTAAGTTGACTGTGCCTTTAAACAGCTTGGAAAATTCCAGAAAATGATGTCATGGCTTTAGAAGCTTATGATAGGCTAACTGACATAATTTGAGTCAATTGGAGGTGTACCTGTGGATGTATTTCAAGGCCTACCTTCAAACTCGGTGCCTCTTTGCTTGACATCATGGGAAAATCAAAAGAAATCAGTCAAGACCTCAGAAAAAAATTGTAGACCTCCACAAATCTGGTTCATCCTTGGGAGCATTTTCCTAATGCCTGAAGGTACCATGTTCATCTGTACAAACAATAGTAAGCAGGTATAAACACCATGGGACCATGCAGCCATCATACCGCTCAGGAAGGAGACACGTTCTGTCTTCTAGAGATGAATGTACTTTGGTGCGAAAAGTGCAAATCAATCCCAGAACAACAGCAAAGGACCCTGTGAAGATGCTGGAGGAAACAGGTACAAAAATACCTATATCCACAGTAAAACGAGTCCTACATTGACATGACCTGAAAGGCCACTCAGCAAGGAAGAAGCCACTGCTCCAAAACCACCATAAAAAAGCCAGACTACGGTTTGCAACTGCACATGGGGACAAAGTTTGTACTTTTGGAGAAATGTCCTCTGATGAAACAAAAATAGAACTGTTTGGCCATAATGACAATCGTTATGTTTGGAGGAAAAAGGGGGAGGCTTGCAAGCCGAAGAACACAATCCCAACCATGAAGCACGGGGGTGGCAGCATCATGTTGTGGGTGTGCTTTGCTGCAGGAGGGACTGGTGCACTTCACAAAATAGATTGCATCATGAGGATGGAAAATTATGTGGATATATTGAAGCAACATCTCAAGACATCAGTCAGGAAGTTAAAAGCTGGGTCGCAAATGAGTCTTCCAAATGGACAAGGATCTCAAGCATACTTCCAAAGTTGTGGCAAAATGGCTTAAGAGGCAAGGTAAAGGCAAGGTATTGAAGTGGCCACAAAGCCCTCACCTCAATCCTATAGAAAATGTGTGGGCAGAACTGAAAAAGCGTTTGTGAGCAAGGAGGCCTACAAACCTGATTCAGTTACACCAGCTCTGTCAGGAGGAATGGGCCAAAATTCACCCAAATTATTGTGGGAAGCTTGTGGAAGGCTACCCAAAACGTTTGACCCAAGTTAAACAATTTTAACGCAATGCTACCAAATACTAATTGAGTGTATGTTAACTTGTATGTTAAATACTAATTGAGTGTATGTTAACCACCGGGAATGTGATGAAATAAATAAAAGCTGAAATAAATCATTCTCTCAACTATTATTCTGACATTTCACATTCTTTAAAAATGGAGTGATGATCCTAACTGATCTAAGACTGGGAATTTTTACTAGGATTAAATGTCAGGAATTGTGAAAAACTTAGCTAAAATATATTTGGCTAAGGTGTATGTAAATTTCCAACTTCAACTGTATAGATATACAAATCCCATCAAACAAAAGCAAAAAACAAGCAATCAATTAAAAAAACAATCAGTCCATCAGTCAGTCAGTCAGTACACAATGTGTCTGTGTCTTTATGTTTGGGGAGGGGTGGGGTCTGGGCTGGCAATTGTTGTATTGAGGTCGAAGTTGTGGCTGGTTGGTGCTCTGCCCAGGATTGTTTCAGGTGTTGTGCCTAAGACCGGGAGTCATGCTGGTACTGGGACCAGGGCTGCAAACCAGGTTCTGGTGCTGGGACTGAGGTAAAACTTCACTGGGAACTAGCAACCATGAACTGGGGCTGGGGCAGGATCTGGGTCTGTAGAGGGGAGGAAGGACATCCTGAGGAGCGGGCAGAGCCACAAGGAAGCCCTAGGCCCGAAGATCATCAATCAATCAAATGTATTTATAAAGCGCTTTTTACATAAGCCGATGTCACACAGTGCAAGACAAAAACCCAGCCTAAAATCCCAAACAGCAAGCAATGCAGATCTAGAAGCATGGTGGCATGAAAAAACTTCCTAGACAGGCAGGAACTTAGGAAGAAACCAAGAGAGGAACTAGGCTCTGGGGGGTGGCCAGTCCTCTTGTGGCTGTGCCGGATGGAGATTATAACAGTGCATGGCTAAGATGTTCAAACCTTCATAGATGATCAGCAGGGTTAAATAATAATAATCACAGTGATTGTAGAGGGTGCAACAGGTCAGCACCTCAGGAGTAAATATCAGTTGGCTTTTCATAGCCGAGCATTCAGAGTAAGGGACAGCAGGTGAGGTAAAGAGAGAGAGTCGAAAACAGCAGGTCTGGGACAAGGTAGCACGTCCGGTAAACAGGTCAGGGTTCCATATGCAGAACAGTTGAAACTGGAGCATCAGCACGACCCGGTGGACTGGGGACAGCAAGCAGTCATCAGGTCAGGTAGTCCTGAGCCATGGTCCTAGGGCTCAGGTCCTCCTGGAGGGGAGGAGGAGAGAATTAGAGGGAGCATACTTAAATTCACACAGGACACTGGATAAGTCAGGATAAGTACTCCAGATATAACAGACTGACCCTAGCCCCCTGACACATAAACTATTGCAGCATAAATACTGGAGGCTGAGACAGGAGGGGTCAGGAGACACTGTGGCCCGGTCCAACGATACCCCCGGACAGGGCCAACTAGGCAGGATATAACCCCACCCATTTTGCCAAAGCACAGCCCCCACACCACTAGAGGGTTATCTTCAAACCACCAATTTACTACCCTGAGACAAGGCTGAGTATAGCCCACAAAGGTCTCCCCCATGGCATGAACCCGAGGGGGGCGCCAACCCAAAGAGGAAGATCAAGTCAGTGACTCAATCCACCAGTAAGCTAGTGACTCAGCTCCTGTAATAGGGTCAGAGGCTGAGAAACCCAGTGGAGAGAGGGGAACCGGGCCCGGCAGAGACAGCAAGGGTGGTTCGTTGCTCCATTCACTTTCACACCCCTGGGCCAGACTACACTCAATCATAGGACCGACGGAAGAGATGAGTCTTCAATAAAGACTTAAAGGTCGAGACTGAGTCTGCGTCTCTCACATGGATAGGCAGACCATTTCATAAAAATGGAGCTCAATAGGAGAAAGCCCTGCCTCCAAGCTGTTTGCTTAGAAATTCTAGGGACAATAAGGAGGCCTGTGTCTTTTGACCGTAGCGTACATACAGTATAGGTATGTACGGCAGGACCAAATCAGAAGGATAGGTAGGAGCAAGCCCATGTAATGCTTTGTAGGTTAGCAGTAAAACCTTGAAATCAGCCCTAGCCTTAACAGGAAGCCAGTGTATAGAGACTAACACTGGAGTAATTTCTTGGTTCCAGTCAAGATTCTAGCAGCCATGTTTAGCACTAACTGAAGTTTATTTAGTGCTTTATCCGGGATGCCGGAAAGTAGAGCATTGCATTAGTCTAACTTTTCTGCATCATTTTTGGACAGAAAGTTTCTGATTTTTGCAATGCTACGTAGATGGAAAAAAGCTGTCCTTGAAATAGTCTTGATATGTTCGTCAAAAGAGAGATCAGGGTCCAGAGTAACACCGAGGTCCTTCACAGTTTTATTTGAGACGACTGTACAACCATCAAGATTAATTGTCAGATCCAACAGAGTTTAAAAGTAAAAAACGTGCCTCTGTTAGGTTCTAATTTTCAGAGTACAAGCTCAACGGACATTATGAAAGCTTTAAACCAAGTTTATTCTGCCCAGAGGGTCAATACAGCGGCATTAGACAAAAACTTGGTTTCACCTGTGGTAGTATACATACCCCACTTTGGGTGGAGTCTCCTCCTTATCACAAAACATTGCATCATTATTGCGAGGCAGGGAGCTGAGGGATATGGGCCTTAAATAGTTCCTCCCCTTATCAGTACTGCTACATGTGATCGTTTCCCCTGCACTCAGCCCTCCCAAGCTTACTTATGGCACCCCCTCATGTCTCTACTTTTCCTAATGATTAATAATATATAAAGCTCAGAAACCAAATCTCTCACCGCCATCCACTTCCTTATGTCTGTTACACGTGGTGGTTGATGGTGTCAAAAGCAGCACTAAGGTCTATGAGCATGAGGACAGATGCAGAGCCTTGGTCTGATGCCATTAAAAGGTAATTTACCACGTTCACGAGAACAGTCACAGTGCTATCATGGGGTCTAAAACCAGGCAATCATCATTGGTGCCGACGTGGATAACAATATCCCTATACGCTCTACTCTTGCCAGTTTTAGCCTTAGCCAGCACCATCTTCAGATTAGCCTTTTCGTCGATAGCCCTGCCCCCTGGTAAACAGTGTATGATCGCTGGATCATTATTTTTAAGTCTAATACTGCAGGTAATGGATTTGCCAATGACTAGGGTTTTCAATTTGTCAGAGCAAATGGTGGGAGGCTTCGGCGTCTCAGACCCTGTAACGGGTGGAGGAGAGACAGGAGAATGCTCAGCCTCTGATTCCGACTCGTTGCTTAATATAGAGAACCGGTTGAAAGTTTCTGCCGGCTGAATGAGCGACACCGATTGACCATTCCGACAGAATTTCCTTCCAGAAGCCAACCCAAAAATGGTCCAGCTGCGGGGACTGGATGAGGGGATTTATACTACTATCTTTACTTATTGGTGGTACAGATGCTGTTTCATCCTTTCCTACACTTAAATTACCCTTGCCTAATGATTGCGTCTGAAGCTGGGCTTGCAACATGGCTATCCTCACCATAAGGCGATAGTTCTTCTGTATATTATGAGTACAGCTAATGCAATTAGATGGCATAATGTTAATGTTACTACTTAGCTTCGGCTGGTGGAAGTCCTGTAACCATGTCCAGATAAAGTGTCCGGGGTGAAAAAGTTGAATGAAAAAAGTTGAGCGAGGAAGAAATGTAAATATAATATGGTTATTAAAAAGTAAAAACTGTAAAGTTGGCAGGTAGCAAGTAGCAACAAACCTCACAGCAGCATGGAAACAAGTCCGGAACTTGTGATCATAAATGACAACACAAATCTCAGCCCGGAGATCAATATGGTGGCACTCCCCTGTGGTCTGCTCGCCCCGGTTGAAGGTTAGCGCTTTGGTCCGTCCTATACGCCTCTTTCGGTGTTCTGGTATTGTGATTGGTGCTCGGTCTGGTGCTAGAACTGCAGAGGAAAGGAAGGACAAGCTGAGGAGCAAGCAGACACACATGGGAGCCCAGGACCCGGAGGTCGGTGATGGTATACCATGTGGCCTGCTCGTTTCGGACATAGGTCTAGATCATTGGTCCTTCCTCCACGTCTCTTCTGGTGTGGTGATGAATAGTTCCTGGTTCTGGCCTGGTTCAGATTCTGTGAGATGGATAAATGTAGAAAGAGGGAGGGGGAGAGAGATGGAGAGGGAGAATGGGGTGGTGGAGGGTATGTCCATTGGCCTGGGCTAGTGCTGGAGGAGGAGCAATGTGGCAGCAAAGCTGGATGCTGGAGGACAGAGGGAACAAATCAGGCCCAGTCCCACCTGGCCACGGAGCACTCACAAACAGTTGGTCAGTTGTGTTCAGTTTGTGAGTGCATCCGTGGGGGCAGTTCTCTGTACCTACCTTGTGCTGTCTATGGATGGATTCCTTAGGGTGAAGGTAACCATGAACAGCCATCTGGAGTGTGTCTTTCTGAGTGTATTGCCAAGGTCATGGTGATGGGTTATTGCGGGGGTCTGGGTTTTATAATTTTATTGAAGAGGTGGATGAGGGCCTCTAGTGTGTCATTTGTGTTGTTGGGTGATTCTTGGCTGTTCACAGGTCTTGGCGTGCCTCCCCTCACAGGTCTTGGCGTGCCTTGGCGTGCCTCCCCTTTACTGACTTGATGATAGAATGGGGGGTGCTGGGAGGGGTGAAGACGGTTTGAAGGGTCCAGGGGGTCTGAACTGAGGCTGGCTGGCTTGCTGCTGTGCGGGATCAGGGGCAGGAAGGGCTCATGCAGGTGGATCTGGGTCAGTAAGGAGCAGGGGAGAAGAGCCAGGAGCAGTAGGGGGACAAGGGCAGTTGGTGGTGGGAGGGGGGATCAGGGACCGGAAGGGGCAATCAGAGGAAGTAATGGACTGTGGGGGAGGGGGTGGTATGGTGAGGGGTCTTGAAGGAGGAGACTGTTTCGCAGAGGGGATAAGGGGTTTTGCGGGTTGTGTTTGCTGCCATCAGTGTTTTGGTTCTCAGGTGGTCTTAGGGGCTGGTCTTTTGTTTGTTTGGTCTTCAGCATTTAGTCATCATTTGACATAGGGGTGTTGAGACAAAATATTTTTTTTCAAGTCTTCTATTAAAGGTTTAGAAAACATCTGTACCCTATACACAACAAATTGCCATGTCACTACTACCTCATATCTGTTCAATTGGTACAGCGTTTATACTAACGGATGCTACAAACATAGCCATGTAGAAGGCACTCCTTAAAATATGGTAATGAGACAGCAATTCTTTCCCCTCCCACAATCTGTTTTCCACAATGCACCATAATAACATGATATTATAATTCTATAATTATAAACAGCAAACCAAATTATATTTAGTGTTTTTTATCACTTGTACTTGAGTACTTCAAAGTCTTCTGAGCTGACAGTTACTACAGGGAAAAACAGATCAAAAGTCCATTATTGACCATACAACCATTGGTACTAGTTAAATTCATACAGCATTCTTACTAATGGGTCCAACAAATATATCCTCTTACTAGACACACCTCCAAATATATTAATTAGTCAGAAACGACAATTGTCCCACAATAGTTTGTGAGACAAGGGCATATCCCAAAGAGGCCCGGGCCGGGTCTTTTTACAAAAACGTCTGTTGTGTCCGAATGGTTTGAGCTACAAACTAATAAGAGCTATCTATGAAAATACATATATGTTTTGCTCTGTGACACTCACAAGCTACACAAGAGTCATTCGAAGGTAAGGGGTTCTTCTACATAGTGTCCATAATACTGTTGCTGTCACAAACTCCAAACTCCACACAGTTGTCTCACTGACTAGCTGGGTACTCGCTTTTCCCACTGCGTAAACAATCTCTGTACTTACAGCATTAATATAAATACATTTTTTATCCGGTTTTTGCTTTGGCGGACAATTTATTTTTTATTGACATTTGTCAATAAGACTCGTGAATGCAACTGTTTATATCCAATTGTTGTGTTTTCCTTCTAGCCCTGGTTGTCCTGAAAATAAAATGGCAAAACACTTAATTGTGAGGCTAAATATAAGGCCTGGACATGCAGATCAATGAAAGTCTGCCATCTCTGTCTCCAGCGCCGACAGAGATGGCCGCCTCGCTTCGCGTTCCTAGGAAACTATGCAGTTTTTTGTTTTTTTTTACGTGTTATTTCTTACATTAGTACCCCAGGTCATCTTAGGTTTCATTACATACAGTCGAGAAGAACTACTGAATATAAGATCAGCTTCAACTCACCATCAGTACGACCAAGAATATGTTTTTCGTGACGCGGATCCTGTGTTCTGCCTTACAAACAGGACAACGGAGTGGATCCCATGCAGCGACCCAAAAAAACGACTCAGAAAAAGAGGGAAACGAGGCGGTCTTCTGGTCAGACTCCGGAGACGGGCACACCGTGCACCACTCCCTAGCATTCTTCTTGCCAATGTCCAGTCTCTTGACAACAAGGTTGATGAAATCCGAGCAAGGGTAGCATTCCAGAGACTGTAACGTTCTTTGCTTCACGGAAACATGGCTCACTGGAGAGACGCTATCCGAGGCGGTGCAGCCAGCGGGTTTCTCCACGCATCGCGCCGACAGAAACAAACATCTTTCTGGTAAGAAGAGGGGCGGGGGAAAAAGAAACATACAGGAACTCAAATCCTTCTGTTCACCTGATTTAGAATTCCTCACAATCAAATGTAGACCGCATCATCTACCAAGAGAATTCTCTTCGATTATAATCACAGCCGTATATATCCCCCCCAAGCAGACACATCGATGGCTCTGAACGAACTTTATTTAACTCTTTGCAAACTGGAAACCATTTATCCGGAGGCTGCATTCATTGTAGCTGGGGATTTTAACAAGGCTAATCTGAAAACAAGACTCCCTAAATTTTATCAGCATATCGATTGCGCAACCAGGGGTGGAAAGACCTTGGATCATTGTTACTCTAACTTCCGCGATGCATATAAGGCCCTGCCCCGCCCCCCTTTCGGAAAAGCTGACCACGACTCCATTTTGTTGATCCCTGCCATCAGACAGAAACTAAAACAAGAGGCTCCCACGCTGAGGTCTGTCCAACGCTGGTCCGACCAAGCTGACTCCACACTCCAAGACTGCTTCCATCACGTGGACTGGGATATGTTTCGTATTGCGTCAGATAACAACATTGACGAATACGCTGATTCGGTGTGCGAGTTCATTAGAACGTGCGTTGAAGATGTCATTCCCATGGCAACGATTAAAACATTCCCTAACCAGAAACCGTGGATTGATGTCAGCATTCGCGTGAAACTGAAAGCGCGAACCACTGCTTTTAATCAGGGCAAGGTGTCTGGTAACATGACCGAATACAAACAGTGCAGCTATTCCCTCCGCAAGGCTATCAAACAAGCTAAGCGTCAGTACAGAGACAAAGTAGAATCTCAATTCAACGGCTCAGACACAAGAGGCATGTGGCAGGGTCTACAGTCAATCACGGACTACAGGAAGAAATCCAGCCCAGTCACGGACCAGGATGTCTTGCTCCCAGGCAGACTAAATCACTTTTTTGCCCGCTTTGAGGACAATACAGTGCCACTGACACGGCCTGCAACGAAAACATGCGGTCTCTCCTTCACTGCAGCCAAGATGTGTAAGACATTTAAACGTGTTAACCCTCGCAAGGCTGCAGGCCCAGACGGCATCCCCAGCCGCGCCCTCAGAGCATGCGCAGACCAGCTGGCCGGTGTGTTTACGGACATATTCAATCAATCCCTATACCAGTCTGCCGTTCCCACATGCTTCAAGAGGGCCACCATTGTTCCTGTTCCCAAGAAAGCTAAGGTAACTGAGCTAAACGACTACCGCCCCGTAGCACTCACTTCCGTCATCATGAAGTGCTTTGAGAGACTAGTCAAGGACCATATCACCTCCACCCTACCTGACACCCTAGACCCACTCCAATTTGCTTACCGCCCAAATAGGTCCACAGACGATGCAATCTCAACCACACTGCACACTGCCCTAACCCATCTGGACAAGAGGAATACCTATGTGAGAATGCTGTTCATCGACTACAGCTCGGCATTCAACACCATAGTACCCTCCAAGCTCGTCATCAAGCTCGAGACCCTGGGTCTCGACCCCGCCCTGTGCAACTGGGTACTGGACTTCCTGACGGGCCGCCCCCAGGTGGTGAGGGTAGGCAACAACATCTCCTCCCCGCTGATCCTCAACACTGGGGCCCCACAAGGGTGCGTTCTGAGCCCTCTCCTGTACTCCCTGTTCACCCACGACTGCGTGGCCACGCACGCCTCCAACTCAATCATCAAGTTTGCGGACGACACAACAGTGGTAGGCTTGATTACAAACAACGACGAGACGGCCTACAGGGAGGAGGTGAGGGTCCTCGGAGTGTGGTGTCAGGAAAATAACCTCACACTCAACGTCAACAAAACTAAGGAGATGATTGTGGACTTCAGGAAACAGCAGAGGGAACACCCCCCTGTCCACATCGATGAAACAGTAGTGGAGAGGGTAGCAAGTTTTAAGTTCCTTGGCATACACATCACAGACAAACTGAATTGGTCCACTCACACAGACAGCATCGTGAAGAAGGCGCAGCAGCGCCTCTTCAACCTCAGGAGGCTGAAGAAATTCGGCTTGTCACCAAAAGCACTCACAAACTTCTACAGATGCACAATCGAGAGCATCCTGGCGGGCTGTATCACCGCCTGGTACGGCAACTGCTCCGCCCTCAACCGTAAGGCTCTCCAGAGGGGAGTGAGGTTTGCACAACGCATCACCGGGGGCAAACTACCTGCCCTCCAGGACACCTACACCACCCGATGTTACAAGAAGGCCATAAAGATCATCAAGGACATCAACCACCCGAGCCACTGCCTGTTCACCCCGCTATCATCCAGAAGGCGAGGTCAGTACAGGTGCATCAAAGCTGGGACCGAGAGACTGAAAAACAACTTCTATCTCAAGGCCATCAGACTGTTAAACAGCCACCACTAACATTGAGTGGCTGCTGCCAACACACTGACACTGACTCAACTCCAGCCACTTTAATAATGGGAATTGATGGGAAATGATGTAAATATATCACTAGCCACTTTAAACAATGCTACCTTATATAATGTTACTTACCCTACATTATTCATCTCATATGCATACGTATATACTGTACTCTATATCATCGACTGCATCCTTATGTAATACATGTATCACTAGCCACTTTAACTATGCCACTTTGTTTACATACTCATCTCATATGTATATACTGTACTCGATACCATCTACTGTATCTTGCCTATGCTGCTCTGCACCATTACTCATTCATATATCCTTATGTACATATTCTTTATCCCCTTACACTGTGTATAAGACAGTAGTTTTGGAATTGTTAGTTAGATTACTTGTTGGTTATTACTGCATTGTCAGAACTAGAAGCACAAGCATTTCGCTACACTCGCATTAACATCTGCTAACCATGTGTATGTGACAAATAACATTTGATTTGATTTGATTTGATTTTGAAAAGCACATTTTTGTTGAGGTCTCAGGACTGAATGGGTTAACAATGGATCATTTTCCTGTTCAAATTACAGAACATCTTACAGTGTGGTGTAAAACACATTTACGGTATTTTGCTGTGAATTCTACAGTGTTTTACTGTCGAAATTACAGTGTGCAGTATGTTTCCCTTTACCTCCTCAGTCGATAAGACACAGTGTATTATTGTGTGCGTCTCAAATGATACCCCTATATTCTCAACATGGTGGACTACTTTGGACCAGAGCCCTAAGAGCCCTGGTCAAAGGTAGTGCACCACATAGGGAATAGGGTGCCATTTGGGATCCACACAGTGTAATAATACTGAACAGAGCTGATGCTCGAGCCAAACTTTACACAGTCTAAAGGCCAACTAGTCAAGTCTCACAGCTATTTACATTAACTGTTAAACAGTACTGAAGTTTCAGGGAAAGTCAGTTGACTCAGTTGTTAATTAACAGGGAAATGTTGGTTCAATTTCTGCTCTGTAAATCATCCTTAAATCAATGTGGTTCGTTTCCAGATATTACAGGTTGTGTTTTGGAGCGTGTGGTTCTGGGTGACACGCAAGCAAAATCTCTGCAAATGCAGCATTTTTACAAGAACATCAAAACTGTAAATTGCTATTTTCATGTAAATCATGAAAATAGTACAGTTCAGCATGCCTCTTGGGCGTCTGGCACAATCACTTGTGTAGGTACCAGCTTGTGTAGGTACCAGCATACTTACTTGATTATCATTCTCAACTGCAGCCAAGGGTCAAGAAGTTCTTATCACACACACTGACTTTGACCGGAGCAAGGTGAAGAACACCTTTACTGATTTCACATTCCATTAATATGATGTGTTTTAAGTTATTTCCTTGGTTGTAAAGATATCAGAGTTCCAGCAGTGCCTCTGAATTATTGGATGATTTAATGTTTTAGTACAACCATAAATAACTTCCCCAAACACTTTGGTTATACAGGTCTTGGTTCCACTTCTGTACATGGGGTACCAGAGGGGTGAAGCAGCTAATATGGGCTAAGAGGGGTTCCCAGGTCAGATGTTAGCAGACTGGAGGAGACATCTCGCTGGTAATGGAGGACATCTGTTCTTTGGTATTTAGTGTGACTTAAACACAAGATCCACAAGAGCAAACAGCAGAATTCAATGAGCATTCATTCTCACTCACAGAAAAATAAACATAAATGAAACATGGGAGGAGGCCCTTGTGTTTCAATGGTTTCAATGGCCAGATTGTCCAGAATAACTCTTGCATATCATTGTTTGCTAACCCATATGCGTTCACTATACCCTAAGGCCTAGGTGATTGAGTTAAGCTATTAACCTTTTGATTGAATTAAGTGTTCAGAGGTCCCCTTGTGAAAATGGGGTTTGATCTGGCAGCAGCTGAGTGCTGGTTGTGGGAGCCAACAGACCTGGTTTCAAATACTATTTCAAATTGTTCAAATATTTTGACTGTTTGCTCTAGCCTGCCTTCAGTGACAAATCAGCAGAGTTTTCAGTTTTGGAACTATTCTATTGGTCCATTAAGCCAGGCAATCTCAATCAAGCACAAATCAAGTATTTGAGAGAATCTCAATTGCATACTCCTCGCGTCCTCTCTGCTCTTGCTGTGCCTCCTTCTCAAAATCCATTGGAGGAGAAGGTCAGAGGGGCGGGACCTCTGGCTTCTCATCCAATGGGTTTTGAGAAGAAGGCGAGGAGCGAGGACGCAAGGAGTATGCAATGAGATTCTCCCTTTGAAACATTTTCTAATAATATTTGAACCCAGGTCTGGGAGCCAATGAGAAAGTTTATCTTGCTGGGTGGTGATGTAGGAATGTAACAGGAAGTCAAGGGGCAGTGAGCCGAAATAAAGGTTCCTTCCTTTTAAAAGCGATGACATAAATGCCCTTAGGGCGACATCCCCAAATGTCGCCCTATACATACCTATATAGGGCTCCCGAGAGGCGCAGCGGTCTTAGGCACTGTATCTCAGTGCTAGAGGCATCTGAGATGTGATACATGGTTCAATTCCAGGCTGTATCACAACCGTCCGTGATTGGGAGTCCCATAGGGCGAAGCACAATTGGCCCAGCGTCATCCGGCTTAGGGTTTGGCCGGGGTAGGCCATCATTGTAAATAAGAATTTGTTCTTAACTGACTTGCCTAGTTAAATAAAGGTTTAAAAAATACACAGAAACATTTTTGTATCCTTAAGGGTTCTTTGGGAAAGGTAATGGTTCTATGTGGAACCATACTGTCTTAAAGCTCCCGTTAAACACTTCAATGGTTCTTTGCAGTTCAAAAAAAAGGTTATTTTCTCTTCTAGTGAAAATGTAAATATTGGCCATGTGTGATTCTTTCACAAGACATGGAACACTGGCCATAGTGAAATGTAACATGTAATAGCATAAGACAACACATTAGAAAAACTGGAATGGCAGTCTCGCTTACCGTTTGCAGAAAAAGAGGTGTGCACAAACCAAAGAATCACACATGGCCAATTGAGGACTGTTGTCTAAGTCAGTAGCTCTCAATTCCTTCCTCAGAGCTAGCACACCTGATTACATTTGTTGATAAACACAATAATGAAACCCATGAAATAAAAAAATATATAATGTGGCTATTAAACCAGAATTTAAAAAAGAGTATTGGTCTACGAAGAACCTCTGAATTTGAGAAAGCTCCATTATATAACCATTCTTCAAGGTTCTATAAAAAAGAGGTCTATATAGCCCCAAAAAGAGTTTAAGTAGTGATGTTACGTTTGATACTGGAGCTCCTAGGCATAGAGATGCTACGTATGATACCAGAGCTCCGAGGCATGCTTCGAAATTGCTAAGCAGTTGGCTTCGAAACAGAGTGCCGATGCGTGTATCACTTTATCAGAAGCACATGATCAATTATGTCCAAAGCTTTGTTTTGTCGAACAACCACCTGATTGGTTTGGTATTGGTTTGGTAGAAGACAAAAAGGCTCAAATGTGCATGCTCTCCAGTGTGTGGGACGTCATCTATAATAATTTGGCTTCTTTAAATTATTTTGACCTTGCAGGTGCCACTAGTGTACACTGTGTTGATCAAATTGGTTGGAAAGCTTCAATTCTTTAGGAAGCTTAGTTTCCCCATCACTAGTTTTAACCATAGCAGAACCCTTTCTTGGTGCTATATATAACCTTTTTTAATACAGCCTTAGGAAAGGATTCTTTATAGCACCATACAGGTTCCATTTAGAACCTTATGAGCATGGTTCTTAATAGAACCTTAAAAAAAAGAACATTAAAAACCTTTTTTATAAACGTAGTCCCAGTTGGTATTAGATAGAATGTTACGGACCCACCCTCGTGTGGGGAAAACAACCTGTGGTTACCTAGGTCACCCCATTGGCTCACAGCAAATACTTGACCTTTTTCAAATGCAATGTTCTTGTTATCTGCTTGTTTTAGTCAATTACAAAACTACATTTAAGAAAAGCACATCATGTCTAAAGATTTGTTTTCAACCTTGCCTGCTCTCGAGCATTCTCACTACTTAGAAAAACTTAATATTGTGGGGCTTCCTTCATGCCCTTTTCATGATAGTGCTAGCAGTCACATGAGTTATCTAACAGCGAGAAGTAGTGAGTGGAGTTACAAACGGACTATACTAAACAAGTAAAATGTCTTACCCGTGATGACATGTTTTTCACACATATAGCTACGTGTAGCCTACTTGGACACCGGGTCCCCATATTTGTCACTCTCCCACACTTAATGGCCTAAAGCCCTATGATCACTAAGCTTCACAACTGATGTCTGCTGGACTGTTCATTAACACGGTACTTAAATTTGTTTATTTGTCGGCCCGAGCCTCGAACTCAGGCCCTGTGTGTAGCTGACCTGACCCTCTCTGCCCATTCATCACCATGTACCTGTTGTTGTTGTCTTAGCTGTTTACCTGTTGTTGTCTTTACCCATTGCTGTTTTAGCTCTCCCAATCAACACATATGATTGCTTTATGCCTCTCCCTAATGCCAGTATGCCTTGTGTACTGTTGTTTAGGGTAGCTCTCATTGTTTTATTTTACTTCGGGGCCTCTAATCACGCTCAACAGACATACCTCAGATAGCTCCTCTGTCCCATCCCCACACATGCGGAGACCGCACCTAGCTTAACTGGCACCTACAGAGATGCAACCTCTCTCATCGTCAGTCAATGCCTAGGTTTACCTCCACTGTACTCGCAACCAACCATATCCTTGTCTGTACATTATGCCCTGAATCTATCCTACCACGCCCAGAAATCTGCTCCTTTAATTCTCTGTTCCCAACGCACTAGACGACCAGTTCTTATAGCCTTTAGCCATACCCTCATCCTACTCCTCCTCTGTTCCTCTGGTGATCTAAAGGTTAACACAGGCCCTGTGTGTCCACAGGCGCTCTCATTTGTTGACTTCTGTAACCGTAAAAGCCTTGGTTTCATGCATGTTAACATCAGAAGCCCTCCTCCCTAAGTTTGCTTTATTCACTGCTTTAGCACACTCCATCAACCCTGATGTCCTAGCCGTGTCTGAATCATGGCTTAGGAAGGCCACCAAAAATTCTGAAATTTCCATCCCCAATTACAACATTTTCTGTCAAGATAGAACTGCTAAAGGGGGTGGAGTTGCAATCTACTGTAGAGATAGCCTGCAGAGATCATATTATCCAGGTCTGTGCCCAAACAGTTAGAGCTCCTACTTTTAAAAATCCATCTCTCCAGAAATAAGTCCCTCACTGTGGACGCTTGTTACAGACCCCCCTCAGATCCCAGCTGTGCCTTGGACACCATATGTGACTTGATTGCCCACCATATATTGTACTTTTAGGTGACCTAAACCTGGATATGCCGGGATATGCTTAACACCCCGGCCGTCCTACAATCTAAGCTAGATGCTCTCAATCTCACACAAATGATCAAGGAACCTACCATGTACAACCCCAAATCCGTAAACATGGGCACCCTCACAGAAATCATACTGACCAACTTGCCCTCTAAATACACCTCTGCTAATTTCAATCAGGATCTCGGCAATCACTGCCTCATTGCCTGCGTCCGTAATGGGTCCGCGGTCAAATGACCACCCCTTATCACAGTCAAATGCTCCCTAAAACACTTCAGCGAGCAGGCCTTTCTAATCGACCTGGCCCGGGTATCCTGGAAGGATATTGATCCCATCAGTAGAGGATACCTGGTTGTTCTTTAAAAGTGCTTTCCTCGCCATCTTAAAGAAGCATGCCCCTTTCAAAAAATATAGAACTAAGAACAGATATAGCCCTTGGTTCACTCCAGACCTGACTGCCCTTGACCAGCACAAAAACATCCTGTGGTATACTGCATTAGCATCAAATAGTCCGCGCAATATGTAATTTTTCAGGGAAGTCAGGAACCAATATACACAGTCAGTTAGGAAAGCAAAGGCTAACTTTTTCAAACAGAAATTTGCATCCTGCAGCACTAATTTCAAAATGTTTTGGGACACTGTAAAGTCTATGGAGAATAAGAGCACCTCCTGGCTGCCCACTGCACTGAGGCTAGGAAACACTGTCACCACTGATAAATCTACGATAATCGAGAATTTCAATAAGCATTTCTCTACGGCTGGCCATGCATTCCACCTGGCTACCCCAACCCCGGCCAACACCCCCCACAGCAACTGGCCCAAGCCCCCCCTGCTTCTCCTTCACCCAAATCCAGCCAGCTGATGTTCTGGTAGAGCTGCAAAATCTGGATCCCTACAAATCAACTGGGCTAGACATTCTGGACCTTCTCGTCCTAAAATGATCCGCTGCCATTGTTGCAACCCCTATTACCAGTCTGTTCAACCTCACATCGTCTGAGATTCCTAAAGATTAGAAAGTGGCTGCGGTCATCCCCCTCTTCAAAGGGAAGACACTCTATACCCAAACTCTTACAGACCTATATCCATCCTGCCCTGCCTCTCTAAAGTCTTCGAAAGCCAAGTTAACCAACAGATCCCTGACCATTTCGAATCCCACCGCACCTTCTCCGGTATGCAATCTGGTTTCCGAGCTGGTCATGGGTGCACCTCAGCCACGCTCAAGGTCCTAAACGATATCATAACCGCCATCGATAAAAGACAGTACTGTGCAGCCATCTTCATCGACTTGGTTCACCAACTACTTCTCAGACAGAGTTCAGTGTGTCAAATCGGAGGGCCTGTTTTCCGGACCTCTGGCAGTCTCTAATGGGGGTGCCACAGGGTTAAATTCTCAGACTGACTCTTTTCTATGTATATATTAATGATGTCGCTCTTGCTGCAGGTGATTCTCTGATCCACCTCTACGCAGACGACACCATTCTGTATACATCTGGCCCTTCTTTGGACACTGTGCTAACAAACCTCCAAACAAGCTTCAATGCCATACAACTCTTCTTCCTAACTGCTCTTAAATGCTAGTAAAACAAAATGCATGCTCTTCAACCGATCGCTGCCCGCACCTTCTCGCCCGACTAGCATCACTACTCTGGACGGTTCTGACAACTATAAAAACCTAGGTGTCTGGCTAGACTGTGAACTCTCTTTCCAGACTCATATTAAGCATCTTCAATCCAAAATTAAATCTAGAATCAGCTTCCTATTTTGCAACAAAGCCTCTTTCACTCATCCTGCCAAACATACCCTCGCAAAACTGACTATTCTACCGATCCTTGACTTCGGCGATGTCATTTACAAAATAGCCTCCAACACTCTACTCAGCAAATTGGATGCATTCTTTTATGGTGCCATCCGATTTGTCACCAAAGCCCCATATATTGCCCACCACTGCGAACTGTATGCTCTCGTTGGCTGGTCCTCGCTACATATTTTTTGCCAACCCACTGGCTCCAGGTCATCTATAAGTTTTTGCTAGGTAAAGCCCCGCCTTAGCTCAGCTGACTGGTCACCATAGCAACACCCACCTGTAGCATGTGCTCCAGCAGGTATATTTCACTGGTCATCCCCAAACCCAACACCTCCTTTGGCCGCATTTCCTTCCAGTTCTCTGCTGCCAATGACTGGAACGAATTGCAAAAATCACTGAAGTTGGAGACTTATATCTCCCTCACTGACTTTAAGCATCAGCTGTCAGAGCAGCTTACCGATCGCTGCAGCTGTACACAGCCCATCTCTAAATTGCCCATCCAACCAACTACCTACCTCATCCCCATATTTGTTTCTGTTTTCTGCTCTTTTGCACACCAGTATTTCTACTTGCACATCCTCATCTGCACATCTACCACTCCACTGTTAATTTCTAAATTGTAATTACTTCGCCACTATGGCCTATTTATTGCCTTACCTCCTTACTTCATTTGCGCACACTGTATACAGATATTTCTATTGTGATATTGACTGTACATTTGTTTATCCCATGTGTAACTCGGTATTGTTATTTTTGTCGCACTGCTTTGCTTTATCTTGGCCAGGTCGCAGTTGTAAATGAGAACTTGTTCTCAACTTGCCTTCCTGGTTAAATAAAGGTGAAATGTGTATATATATATATTTTTTAAAGCCACAGGGCTCTTCTTGCTGGCTTTATTTCCTTACGTGGGGCACTGCGAACCGTATGTAGGGACTTTTGACCTGGTTACATTTACATTGAATAGCACAGCAGCTTTTAGGCATATTTTGTTATTTCTCTGTAAAAAAAATTGCAGATGAAGTTGCCTCTTTTACAATGAAGGTCAAAAGGAAAGAATGTTTGTTTTCCCTCATTTGTGGGTGTAGTCGAGGGGAATTCCTTATTATTACATGAGGATCGACTCGGAGTATTAGCAACAAAAAAGGCTTCTGCTATGGTTACTTGCCAAAGAACCCTTATTTGGCACTATATAGAACCATTTGTTTTTAGCTTGTAGTGCACTGCTTTTGACCAGAGCCCATTGGGCATTGGGTGCCATTTGGGAAGCATACTCTGACTGTACAGGAAACTCATGTCACATTGTCACAATCGTCTCGATATTCTTTCCACTTATTGTACCATTACTGATTTTTTTGTTTGAGATTTGAAAGAGTGGGCTACTTTGGGTTTTCACTGATTTCCATAGACAGCCCCAGGCCTATAAGTGTCCTGTAATTTACAGCTCCAGGCTGCGTTTCTCAGATAAGAAGTGGTGACAGTGCTCAAATCAAATCAAATCAAATTTTATTTGTCACATACACATGGTTAGCAGATGTTAATGCGAGTGTAGCGAAATGCTTGTGACAGTGCTGATATATCCACAATGATTTATACCTAAAGTGGGCTGAGAACTGGGGTTCTCTGATGTCTGCTGTGGCTCAAACTGGTGACTGGTAGATGTAGATCTAACAACCCCTAGTTTGTCTCTCTATCTCTCTCTCTCGCCCAAAAACCATAACCACATTGACCTTAAAGTAAAAACAGCATGAAAAATGTTTAATTATGTATATTTGATTGAGATAATGATAACAATTCTATAATAGGAATATTGATATCAGAATAGAAGCACAGAAACAGTATCTGCGTTATTTTAATGTATAATTACATATTTACATATGAGTCTCAAATTAAGCTGTCATTGACGCCTACTGAATGAATATTTCAAGAAGTACACATCACATCTCTTTTTACAGCCTCACTGCAAGGCAGGCAGAATATGGTCTCCAGATTCAACATAGTCCCTGGGAACCTATAGCTAGTGATGTTACATTTGATACCGGAGCTCCGAGGCATGCATCAAATTCGCTGAGCAGTGTAATTCGAAGCAGTGTGCCAATGTCTGTATCACTTTATGAGAAGCACATGATCACCTGATTGGTTTGGTATTGGTTTGGTAGAAGACAAAAAGGCTACGCTGCACACGTGCTACGGTGTGTGGGGACGTCATCTACTGTATAGAAATTTGTCTGCTCTAAATGATTTTGACCAGCAGGTGCCACTAGTGTACACTGTGTTGATCAAAGCCTCGAGTAATGAGCCTATTTTGGACACAATTTGCTGGAAAACGTCAATGCTTCAGGAAGCTTAGTTTCCCCATCACTACCTCTAACTATTGAAGCACGTTTGATACCGGCGCGCCAAGGCATGCGTCACAATTGCTAAGCAATTTACTTTGAAACAGTGTGCCTATAACAATTCAACAGAACAGATGAAATTGAGTGACATTTACTCTCAAGGGTGGACTAAATTAACTTCCAGAAAGACACGCCCCTAATAAGCCAAGCCTCCCACTGGGTCATATCTCAAAAACCTAGCATCAACAAACCAACGTTGCTCTTTAAAAAAACAAAAAAACAATACCTTCAATACAGCAGTTTGGTCATTTAAACAACACAGTATATTTTGTGTAAGTTCTCAAAAGTTGGCTTTATGAAATACATACTGTATGGTACTGTGTCCATTTTTTTAAAATTATAACATATTCACTTAGTCCATAGATCTGAAAATGGATAAATGCAACAAGTATGTCTCTGTCACTAACAAAGTCAGTCATGGGTCATAACTCTACAATTAATTTGAAAGGCACTCTAGGAAATATGCAAATAAAGATTTATACACTAAGAGTGTGTTACTCTAACACTGTTCAGTAGCCGTGTCTGATTACCCATACTAGCGTATTAAATAGTATGCAAAAAAAAGTACTCAGAATGCATCATCTAATGCGTGATTGCGTTGACTCCCACCATTTATTCATTTTGGTACAGTACGTCAATGTATCATATTATCAGCTGTTGTCAGAAAAGACAAGTGAATTCTACTAGTGAAGATCAAACACGGAAATGAGTATGTGCGTATGGGTATTCGGACACGGCCAGTGTCTATACGGGTCTACACTTTCAGTGTTAATTGAACACTGGTGCACTTGCTGTGTATCTGTAACGATATGCAGTATGGTACCTACCTCTTATTACTGGCTTAGTTAATACAGCATCATCCACATCTAAGGTTTTCTCTGAATCTGTTTATTATTGCAGGCTGTGGCTCATTTGAATGGTGTAAATGTTAAGTGAAACCGTCCTGCTGTGGTTCCTCGTGGTGCAGGATTATACTCCAAATCAGTCGTAGATCCTCTCACTGGGCCTAGGTGAACCTGCAGAGAATCAATTGAGGGACAAAAACATGAAATGACCAAGTGAACAGGAGCAATTAACCAAGTCGTCTCATGCTCTATGACTACACATATCAGCAATCAGGATGGGGTTTAGGTAGGAAGGAATGTTGTTCTGTTTTCGTGGATCTACCGGTGTGTTCACTCATTAACTTCACAATTTCCTCTCCACTTGTTATCATTCTTGTTATCATTCTCTGTGCCAGTCTTTTCATTGTATGAGGAAATGTTTATGACCCATCCCTGTTCACAAGGCGTAGAACAGGCCTGTGATCAAATACTATTTTAAATTATTTCAAATAATTAAGTTGTGCTTGATTGAGCTTGTCTGTCACGATGGAACCAATATAATAGTCCTAAAACAGCAAACCCCATCTATCTGGCACTCCAGGCAGGCTAAAGCAAATGCTCAGTGTGAAAGATTTCGAATAGTATTTGAATCCAGGTCTGATCCTTTCCACACTGATCTGTACAGCTTTTTGCTGTCTGCCATTCCCATGCCTTGCCCTTAAAAGAGAAGTTTACATACAATCCAAAGCCTATTGAAACTAGTTCAGTGGAGTTTGCCCTCTCCCCCTCTCTCTCCATGTAGTGCTGTACGAAACAGCTGCAAAAACGGGTCACGTGACTCGTGATGTTGCTGGATTCAGGCCTCGCGCCGTTCCGTTGCCAGTGAATTCATGATTCAGAAATCTGCGAAGTGTGGACAAATTTGTTGTTTTATTGAAAGCATTTGGCTGAATTAGCAATTTTTTGTCAAAAGTACTATCAGTTTTGAGTCAGGAAATCTTATTAGTGAGGGAGACCCTGCTATGTAGAAGCATCACAATACGCCCTTATATGGAGCTTGATGTTACATATAAAATGTTTGGGGGGGTGTGAAGGAGATGGTGTGAAATTTGATAGAGTTTGGCATTCACAGGTAAAGTTATCCAAAGTGGAAAAAGAGATGGCAGCAAGAGCAAGCTGGTGTTCATCTGAATTTTACACAAGGAATCAAGGGAAGAAGGCACAAAATGTCACTTTTTTTCCTCTAAAAGATAGGGAGAGATACAGAAGATGGTTAGTAGCAATTCAAAATAGTTAATATAATGTAAATTGTCACGTGTGCTCCCTCTCTGGCCTCTAGGTCACCAGGCTGCTCATTAGGGCGTACACCTGTAACCAGCGGTACGCGAATAATGACACTCACCTGGACTCCATCACCTCCTTGATTACCTGCCCTTTATATGTCACTCCCTTTGGTTTCTTCCCCAGTCGTCATTGTTCCTGTTCATGTCCGTGTCTGTTCGTGGTTCTTGTTTTGTTCATTTATTTATTAAACGTATTCACTCCCCGAACTTGCTTCCAGACTCTCAGTGTACATTGTTACATAAATACTCCTGCAGCCAACATTGCATCACAGCGTGTGTGTGTGTGTGTAGCAAGTACTTCAGTGACGATGCATTTGAATGAGATATGCAATCAGAAAACTGAAGAATACTAAAAGATACAGCTGTTGCTACTCTATTTCCATGGACTGGATCTGGCCAAAATGCAAAGGCGCGTTTGAGAAGAGAAAGCAAGTCTACAGAGGTACAGTTGAAGTCGGAAGTATACATACACCTCAGCCAAATACATTTAAACTCAGTTTTTCACAATTCCTGACATTTAACCCTGGTAAAAAATTCCCTGTCTTAGGTCAGATAGGATCACCACTTTATTTTAGGAATGTGAAATATCAGAATAATAGAGATAATAGAGAGAATTATTTATTTAAGCTTTTATTTCTTTCATCACATTCCCAGTGGGTCAGAAGTGTACATACTAGTTAAACCAAATGCATGCTTTTCAACCGTTCGCTGCCTGCACCTGCATGCCCGACTAGCATCACCACCCTGGATGGTTCCGACCTAGAATATGTAGACATCTATAAGTACCTAGGTGTCTGGCTAGACTGTAAACTCTCCTTCCAGACTCATATCAAACATCTCCAATCTAAAATCAAATCTAGAGTCGGCTTTCTATTCCGCAACAAAGCCTCCTTCACTCACGCAGCCAAACTTACCCTAGTAAAACTGACTATCCTACCGATCTTCGACTTTGGCGGTGTAATTTACAAAATAGCTTCCAATACTCTACTCAGCAAACTGGATGCAGTTTATCACAGTGCCATCTGTTTTGTTACTAAAGCACCTTATACCACCCACCACTGCGACCTGTATGCTCTAGTCGGCTGGCCCTTGCTGCATATTCGTCGCCAGACCCACTGGCTCCAGGTCATCTTCAAGTCCATGCTAGGTAAAGCTCCGCCTTATCTCAGTTCACTGGTCACGATGGCAACACCCACCTGTAGCACGCGCTCCAGCAGGTGTATCTCACTGATCATCCCAAAAGTCAACACCTCATTTGGCCGCCTTTCCTTCCAGTTCTCTGCTGCCTGTGACTGGAACGAATTGCAAAAATCGCTGAAGTTTGAGACTTTATCTCCCTCACCAACTTTAAACATCTGCTATCTGAGCAGCTAACTGATCGCTGCAGCTGTACATAGTCCATCGGTAAATAGCCCACCCAATTGTACCTACCTCATCCCCATACTGTTTATATTTATTTACTTTTCTGCTCTTTTGCACACCAGTATCTCTACCTGCACATGATCATCTGATAATTTATCACTCCAGTGTTAATCTGCAAAATTGTAATTATTCGCCTACCTCCTCATGCCTTTTGCACACAATGTATATAGACTATATTGCAGTTGTAAATGAGACCTTGTTCTCAACTAGTCTACCTGGTTAAATAAAGGTGAAATAAATAAATACAGTAAAAATACACTCAATTAGTATTTGGTAGCATTGCCTTTGAATTGTTTAACTTGGGTCAAACATTTCAGGTAGCCTTCCACAAGCTTCCCACAATAAGTTGGGTGAATTTTGGCCAATTCCTCCTGACAGAGCTGGTGTAACTGAGTCAGGTTTGTAGGCCTCCTTGCTCACACACACTTTTTCAGTTCTTCCCACAAATTGTCTATGGGATTGAGGTCAGGGCTTTGTGATTGCCACTCCAATACCTTGACTTTGCCATTTTGCCACAACTTTGGAATTTTGCTTGGGGTCGTTTTCCATTTGGAAGAACCATTTGTGACCAAGCTTTAACTTCTAGACTGATGTCTTGAGATGTTGTTTCAATATAGCAACATAATTTTCCTCCCTCATGATGCCATCTATTTTTTGAAGTGCACCAGTCCCTCCTGCAGCAAAGCACCCCCACAACATGATGCTGCTACCCCGTGCTTCACGGTTGGGATGGTGTTCTTTGGCTTGCAAGCCTCCTCCTTCTCCTCCAAATATAACAATGGTCATTATGGCTAAACAGTTTTATTTTAGTTTCATCAGACCATAGGACATTTTTCAGAAAGTACAATCTTTGTCCCCATGTGCAGTTGCAAACCGTAGTCTGTCTTCTTTATGGTGTTTTGGAGCAGTGACTTCTTCCTTGCTGAGCGGCCTTTCAGGTCATGTCGATGTAGGACTCGTTTTACTGTGGATATAGATACTTTTGTATCTGTTTCCTCCAGCATCTTCACAAGGTCCTTTGCTGTTGTTCTGGGATTGATTTGCACTTTTCGCACCAACGTACGTTCATCTCTAGGAGACAGAACGCGACTCCTTCCTGAGCAGTATGGCAGCTGTGTGGTACCATGGTGTATGTACTTGTGTACTATTGTTTGTACAGATGACCATGGTAACTTCAGGCGTTTGGAAATTGCTCCCAAGGATGAACCAGACTTGTAGAGGTCTACAATTTTTTTTCTGAGGTCTTGACTAATTTCTTTTGATTTTCCCATGATGTCAAGCAAAGAGGCACTGAGTTTGAAGGTAGGCCTTGAAATACAACCACAGGTACACCTCCAATAGGCTAATTGACATCATTTGAGTCAATCAGAAGCTTCTGAAGCCATGATTACATTTTTTTCAAATTTTGCCCGCTGTTTAAAGGCACAGTCAATTTAGTGTATGTAAACTTCTGACCCACTGGACTTGTGATACAGTGAATTGTAAGTGAAATAATCTGTCTATAGACAATTGTTGGAAAAATGACTTGTGTCATCCACAAAGTAGATATCCTAACCGACTTGCCGAAACAATAGTTTGTTAAAAAGAAATTTGTAGAGTGTTTGAAAATCGAGTTTTAATGACTCCAACCTAAGTGTATGTAAACTTCTGACTTTAACTGTATGTAGCCTAGCCTGATTCTCAAATCAAATCAAATGTTATTTGTCACATGCGCCGAATACAACAGGTGACCTTGCAGTGAAAGGCTTACTTACAACTTACAAGGGCTTGTAAGAAAATTCCACAAAAAAAGGTAAGAAATTAAAGCAACAGTTGTTCTTATTGTGTTATTACCATTACATCACATTATGTACACATATAGGCCTAGGTGCTTTACAGGTTACCATATGTTTCCTATGTATTTATGACAGGGGGGGTTGAGTAGTAGACATTGTGTTACCTTACATTGCAGAATAGACTATCCCAAAAAGCATTGTGATAATTCAACATTGGTTATAGAGTGTTTTGGGCTAATGTGAAAACATAAAACCCAATAACGGCCACATTCATTGAGGTTTATGATAAGCGATCATTGAGTAAAGTAAAGTTTAGCTACGTACTCGTTAGATAACTGTCCATTTGGCCCAACCGGAACAGAGGTGCGTCTCCAATTTGTTTTTGTAATACTGAAAAATGTTTCAAGGACACCAGAGTTTGTGGCTAGCAATATCCCCATGGTCACAAAAGCAAACTAACTGCTCCTCACCATCATTATGTTCCTCCATTTCTGTAAGAATTTTAGTCACGTATTTGAATTTGGAGCTCAATTTCCACAATTGCACCACCAGTCTGTGTTGATCCTAAGGATGGGTTGGGGCTGTGGTCGAGCTACTGCTGTGGCTTCGCAGGCTAGAGTGGCAGCGGCCATCTGAAACGCAAATAAATACAGTTCAATGACATCATGAGCGCCCCTCCAGTAGTTTTCTTCATCACTCGCGAGTTTCAGTCATCAGACATCATTTTTTGTATGTTGTCTACTTTGTATAACTAATGTGTAATGTTGTCTTCACTTCTCCGCCAGAAAATCTTTTCATCTGTCAATAAGGACTTAAGGTGCAGTTTCTATGTACCATCTCCACTGCTGTGGCAGTCGATTACATAAACATTTGTGATTATTTTATATCATTATTTTAAGGTGGAAAAGTACACATTTGCTGACTCAAAGCTGATAGCACTTTTGACAAAAAATAGCTAATTCGGCCGTACACTTTCAGTAAAACAACACATTTGTCCACATGCTGCAGATTTCTGAATCATGAATTCACCGGCAACGGATCAGAGCAAGGCCTGCATCCAGCAACGTCACGAGCTACATGACCCGTTTCTGCATCTGTTTAGTACAGCACTACAGGGAGAGAGAGAGAAGTAGAGGGCAAACTCCACTGAACTAGTTTCAGTGTATGGAACCATTTGGGAGTTTCTGGACTTTGGGTAAACTTCTCCTTTAATAGGGTTTATGAGATACAATGTGAGAATGGACAGTCAAGATTTCCACTGGGCACAGAGGTCAAATCGATGTCTATTCCACGTTGGTTCAACATTATTTCATTGAAATGACTTGGAGTCAAACAATTGTTTGATAAGATGGCGTCAAAGAGGATGGCTGACTTTTTAGATGTTCCTGACCAATATGTGCTATTTTGTTCATTTTTTTGTTTAACTTACTTTGTTAATTATTTTGTACATAATGTTCTATCCTCCAGATTCCTGCTTACAGTACAAGCAAAAACTAAAGCAAGAAGTACCAGTGACTCGCTCAATACGGAAGTGGTCAGATGACGCGGATGCTACGCTACAGGACTGTTTTGCTAGCACAGACTAGAATATGTTCCGGGACTCATCCAATGGCATTGAGAAGTATACCACCTCAGTCATTGGCTATATCAATAAGTGCATCGACGACATCATCTCCACAGTGACCATACGTACATATCCCAACCAGAAGCCATGGATTACAGGCAACAACCGCACTGAGCTAAAGGCTAGAGCTGCTGCTTTCAAGGAGTGGGACACTAATCCGGACGCTTATAAGAAATTCCACTATGCCCTCAGACAAACCATCAAACAAGCAAAGCATCAATACAGGATTAAGATTGAATCCTACTACACTGGCTCTGACGCTCGAAGGATGTTGCAGGGCTTGAAAACTATTACGGACAACAAAGGGAAACCCAGACGTGAGCTGCCCAGTGACGCGAGCCTATCTAAATAAATGTTATGCTCGCTTCGAGGCAAGCAACACTGAAGCATGCACAAGACCACTAGCTGTTCTGGATTACTGTGTGATAACACTCTCGGTAGCCGATGTGAGCAAGATCATTTAAACAGGTCAAAATTCACAAAGCTGCAGGGCCAGATGGATTACCAGGATGTGTACTCAAAGCATGTGCGGACCAACTGGCAAGTGTCTTAAATTACATTTTCAACCTCTCCCTGACTGAGCCTGTAATACTTACATATTTCAAGCAGACCACCATAGTCCCTGTTCCCAAGGAAGTGAAAGTAACCTGCCTAAATTATTACTGCCCCGTAGTACTCACGTCGGTAGCCATGAAGTGCTTTGAAAGGCTGGTCATGGCTCACATCAACAGCACATTCCCAGATACCCTAGACCCACTCGAATTCGCATACCGCCCCAACTGATCCACAGATGACGCATTCTCAATCGCACTCCACACGGCCCTTTTCCCACATGGACAAAAGGAACACCTACGTGAGAATGCTGTTCATTGACTACAGCTCAGCATTCAACACCATAGTGCCCACGAAGCTCATCACTAAGTCCCCCATTCTCATTGACGGGGCTGTAGTGGAGCAGGTTGAGAGCTTCAAGTTCCTTGGTGTCCACATCACCAACAAACTATCAGGGTTCAAACACACCAAGACAGTAGTGAAGAGGACACGACAAAACCTTTCCCCCCTCATTAGACTGAAAAGATTTTGCATTGGTCCCCAGATCTTCAAAAAGTTCTACAGCTGCACCATCAAGAGCATCCTGACTGGTTGCATCACCACCTGGTATGGCAACTGCTTGGCATCTGACCGTAAGGCACTACAGAGGGTAGTGCACATGGCCCAGTACATCACTGGGGCCAAGCTTCCTGTCATCCAGGACCTATGTAATATGCTGTGTCAGAGGAAAGTCCATAAAATTGTCAGAGACTCCAGTCACCCAAGTCATAGACTGTTTTCTCTGCTACCGCCAAGTCTAGGACCAAAAAGCTCCTTAACAGCTTCTATCCCCAAGCCATAAGACTGCTGAACAATTAATCAAATGGCCACTGGACTATTACATTGACCCCCCCCCCCACATTTGTTTTTTACACTGCTGCTGCTTGCTGTTTATTATCTATGCATAGTCACTTCACCCCTAACTACATGTGCAAATTACTTGAGCTAATCTGTACCCCGCACACTGACTCGCACCGGTACCCCCTGTATATAGCCTCGTTATTATGTTAGTTATTTAAATTATTTTAAATTATTTGGTAAATATTTTCTTAACTCTTCTTGAACTGCATTTGTTAAGTGCATGTAAGTAAGCATTTCACAGTTTTATTTAATTTAATTTATTTCACCTTTATTTAACCAGGTAGGCTAGTTGAGAACAAGTTCTCATTTACAACTGCGACCTGGCCAAGATAAAGCATAGCAGTGTGAACAGACAACAACACAGAGTTACACATGGAGTAAACAAGTCAAGTCAAGTAAACAAGTCAAGTCAAGTCAATAACACAGTAGAAAAAAAAATAGTCTATATACATTGTGTGCAAAAGGCATGAGGAGGTAGGCAATGAATAGGCCATAGGAGCGAATAATTACAATTTAGCAGATTAACACTGGAGTGATAAATGATCAGATGATCATGTGCAAGTAGAGATACTGGTGTGCAAAAGAGCAGAGAAGTAAATAAATAAAAACAGTATGGGGATGAGGTAGGTAAATTGGGTGGGCTAGCTGCTCGGTTAGCTGCTCAGATAGCAGATGTTTAAAGTTGGTGACGGAAATAAAAGTCTCCAACTTCAAAAGATTTTTGCAATTCGTTCCAGTCACAGGAAAAGAACTGGAAGGAAAGGCGGCCAAATGAGGTGCAAATGAGTTTTGTACACAGTAAGGTCTACACTTGTATTCGGCGCATGTGACAAAGTTTGATTTTGATTCAACCAGTGTGTGCTCAGTTGGTCACTCTCAAGTATTCAAGAGTAGGAACATGCTAGTTATCTTGTGAGATCATGTTGGTAGAAACAGTGCAGGGGAGAAAGAGGCTTTATTGTGAAATCTGTCCTCAGAGTCGCCAGGGCTGTCAACCTGAAGGATCCTCCAATGGAATTTAACCGAGAGCCTGCTAGACATCATGTTACATTCTCTACTTGACACACTCTTTCTTTAAATACTCAATGTTATAGCCTTCAGTCAGAACAAATCAATCTTGTGTTCTGTTCTGGCATTTTGTACACATTCAGTGATTCACCCAGTGAGTCATCCATGTCTATTGATCCCTTCATCAAACCCTGAACACTCCAGACTATGATGAGATTATAAAACCCCAATTAAGTTTTCAAAGTTTCCCATTAGAATACCGATCATGTCATTGAACAGTGTCACCATTAGCTAGTTAACAGAAAACATATGTTTATGGAGAGCTGTTCTATTAGCGTCATGGAAGTTTATATCTATTATCCTAGGCTGACTAAGTGAAGTTTATATTCATGGCTGACTAACTGCTTGTTCTCAACAGTTGTATGTCTTAAAAGCTCCTGCTGTTCTTTGACGTGAGAAGACAGAAGAGGCTGCATCTCAAATGGCACCCTAGTCCCTATATAGTGCACTATAAAGGGAATAGGGTGCCCTTTGGGAGGCAAACAGAGATGATTGAGTATATTGCCTACAGCTAAAACCACATTATACTCTTCAGCACACAAGAAGAAGTAGGAAACAGATCAGTCACACATTGTGACCTTATTTGGACGTGTGGACCAACCCTCTTCCTGTGTTTCCCTGTCTGTGTGAATGGATGAGAGCTCTCAGAATTCCACACACATCAGCTCGGCTCAGACACACACACCACAAACACGCGCACACACATGGCCGCGCACACACACACACACGCACGGATGCACGTGTGTATGTGCTCTGAGTTCACTGTGGGGGCCAATCAGTGTGGCCACAGAGCTGATCTCACTGAAAATGAATATGAAAGACAACTTTCTGGTGACTTATGCCTGGCAGGCAGCTAGACGCGTGGGTAGGGTAGCTTTGCTTCATATAGAGTATTGCTGGCTGCGAAGGACGAGGAACGTGGGGTCTGTATTCATATTCAGCAGATCAGGAGCTGGAATTTTTTTTTGAGAATAAGAGGTGTTTAGTGGGTTAGAATCCTGAGTACTTTGGGGGGACCTCAGGACAGCTATAGTCAAAACCTGGCCATGTAAAATGGCCATGTAAAAAATCCTTCATTACTATGGTCTCTGTTCTTCTTCAAATATGAAATTCTTGGCGTTGTGTTCTAAAAATACATTATTTGAACATTAATCCCACTATTTTGTCAACTATCAGACAGTTACTGGGACAACAGGGTTATGTTTTCTGGCCTGAGAAATACCTTGGTTCTAAACATGTTTGACAAGGCATTTCCAAACATGACATCTTATGAGATTTCTGACATCTTCTTCATGTCCTCCTACTTATGTCTTCTCTAGAAACACATTCCCCATGTTCTTACCTCATCTTTTATAAACTGAAAGACAGGGACGCTGGATTCACTCAAGCGCCACACAGGAGGCATATATGAACCAAACACACCACACCTCAAACTGACGAGTGGAGGAATCATAATCCTAACTTTTTATTGGAAAATACCCAGATCAAGGTGCTGATAGTACTGACTGACTCTGCCCAGGGGAGGTCAGGCTAGGGGTCCTAGAGGAGGAGATACAGACTGCTTCCCAAATCCCTTTATAGTGCATTACTTTTGACCAAGGCCCATAGGCCCCATGTAGGGTATAGAGTGCTATTTGGGACACGGACTAGATGATTGAATGTTTTAGTGCAACCATAAATATAGGGAATATAATGGCAATAGCACTACATAGGGAATAGGATGGGTCCTGGTCAAAATTAGTGCACTATATTGGTACCATTTGGGACGCATTCTCAGTCTACTGCGTCATGTAGGACCTTCGGTTTGGACTGGGTTTAGACTGGAGGAGGATCCCCAAGGAAAATAAACACACAAACCCCTCCTGTAATCCCTGCTGCTGCAGCTTTGAGTTTGAAGGGGAGTGGAAAACAGGGTTTCTACATACAGTCTAGTCCTGAGTCACTATAGCAAGAGCAGACACACAGAAGTGGTCCACTTATTACTGTCTTGCTTTAATTGCTATAAAAAAGCGGGATATAGTTGAAACTGACCAAGGATAAAAATCAACTGAAGATAAAAATCTATTTAATGCAGACAGGTTCATAGTACTATATGGTGTGCTGCAGTTCACGCAAATTATATAAATTCACCCCATTTAACCCAATATTACACCACCCAAAAAGGATTGTGATATTAGACTATTGACTATTGTCGATAAGCTGAATTCCCTCATTGCTTCTTGAATCATCAGCAGCACCAAGAGGTGAAAATGAAGAAATAGTGGTTCTCAAAAAGAGGAACTACATAATGTCCTCTCCTCTCTTCTCTAGAGTGAAACGGTAATCATAGTGAAACGATATCATAACCACCATCGATAAAAGACAGTACTGTGCAGCCATGTTCAGCGACCTGCCCAAGGCTTTCTACTCTGTCGATCACCGCATTCTTATTGGCAGACTCAATAACCTTGGCTTCTCAAATGACTCACCAACTACTTCTCAGACAGAGTTCAGTGTGTCAAATCGGAGGGCCTGTTGTCCGGACCTCTGGCAGTCTCTATGGGGGTGCCACAGGGTTCAATTCTCGGGCCGACTCTTTTCTCTGTATATATCAATGATGTCGCTCTTGCTGCTGGTGATTCTCTGATCCACCTCTACACAGACGACACCATTCCGTATACATCTGGCCCCTCTTTGGACACTGTGCTAACAAACCTCCAAATGAGCTTTAAAGCCATACAACTCTCCTTCCGAGGCTTTTAAATCTAAGTAAAACTAAGTGTATGCTCTTTAACCAATTGCTGCCCGCACCCAACCGCCTGACTAGCATCACTACTCTGGACGGTTCTGACTTGGAATATGTGGACAACTACAAATACCTAGGTGTCTGGTTAGACTGTAAATTCTCCTTCCAGACTCATATTAAGCATCTCCAATCCAAAATTAAATCTAGAATCGGCTTCCTATTTCGCAACAAAGCCTCCTTCACTCATGCTGCTAAACATACCCGCGTAAAACTGACTACCCTACCGACCCTTGACTTCGGTGATGTCATTTACAAAATAGCCTCCAACACTCTACTCAGCAAACTGGATGTAGTCTATCACAGTGCCATCCGTTTTATCACCAAAGCCCCATATACTACCCATCACTAGGACCTGTATGCTCTTGTTGGCTGGCCCTCACTACATATTCATTGCAAAACCCACTTGCTCCAGGTCATCTATAAGTCTATGCTAGGTAAATCCCCGCCTTATCTCAGCTCACTGGTCACCATAGCAACACCCACCTGTAGCACGCGCTCCAGTAGGTTTAGTTCACTGGTCATCCCCAAAGCCAATACTTCCTTTGGCTGCCTTTCCTTCCAGTTCTCTGCTGCCAATGACTGGAACGAATTGCAAAAATCACTGAAGCTGGAGTCTCATATCTCCCTCTCTAACTTTAAGCATCAGATATCAGAGCAGCTTACTGATCATTGCACCTGTACATATTCCATCTGTAAACAGCCCACCCAACTACCTCATCCCCATATTATGTATTGTTTTGGTCCTTTGCACCCCAGTATCTCTACATGTACATCATCATCTGCACATCTATCACTCCAGTATTAATGCTGAATTGTAATTATTTCACCTCCATTGCCTATATGTTGCCTTACCTCCCTACTCTTCTACATTTGCACACACTGTGCATAGACTTTTCTATTGTGTTATTGACTGTATTTTTGTTTATGTGTAACTCTGTTGTTGTTTTTCTCACACTGCTTTGCTTTATCTTGGCCAGGTCGCAGTTGTAAATGAGAAATTGTTCTCAGCTGGCCTACCTGGTTAAATAAAGGTTAAATAAATAAATAAAATGGGCCAATGATCCCTGCGGCAGCAGCAGCTGCTATGGTTTGTGAGAGAAGAGCATCTCATGTTGGAGTCTGATTGGCTGGCTGGCTGACTGCTAAACTGCCATGACAACAGCACCCCAGACGACATACTTAGCCACTCATATAAGCTCCATCATGAAAACAAAGCAACTCCAATCTCTGTGTCACTGGTTGTTCAACCAGAAACTGGTACAGTGTGGATACAGCGCCATCTGTTGGTCACATAAACTAGCACACATACAGTGCCCAGAGTGGCACACTAGAGATAGAAATAAAAACGTCAATTTAGAGATTAAGATTAGGTTTGCTAGATTACATTTGACAGATGGAGCTACTATTCCTTGGAAGAATCTCATCGTGAATCTAATAAGATAATGGATGGAACAACAGTGGCTGTCTCTAAGTAGTTTTTGACTACAGCATGTGTTTGTGGGCCAATTATACACCTTCTGGCTTGCTGTTCCAAGTCAGGCTTGGCTCATGGGATCAGCTGACTGTAGGCACACAGCACACTGCCCTTACGCTATCATGACACTATGACATGCCTGCTGACACCGTGCTGCTAGTGGATGGCTGTGAAGAATGGAGCTGCAATAGATAGCTGCTATTTTACGGACTCCTGACCAATTATGCTATTTTGTATGTGTTTTTGCGATGATCTTAACTTTTTTTGTACATAAAGTTTCCGCCATCATTTCCTATGACTGAAAAGAGCTTCTGGACATCAGAATAATGATCAATAACCTTGATTTGGATTAGGATTTCTACTTCAGAGAGTCTGTGGCACAGGACATACTGCTCACCCCGGACCAGGCCCTAATCCCAGAGACTCGGAAAAGGAAGAGATGGCATTAGAGAGGCCAACTATGTCGGTGAGTACATAATCCGCCTCTACCCTCCGTTTTATTGGCAAATGTACTATCACTGGTGAACAAACTGAACAAACTCCATTCGAGTCTATTCTATCAACGGGACCTGAAGAGCTGTAATATACTGTTTTTCGGAGTGGTGGCTGAACCAGGACATGGATAACATACATATATCTGTTTTGTCAATGCATTGGCAGGACAGAACGGCAGCCTCGGGTATGCTCAAGGGAGGTGGTGAGTGTCTCTTTGGTTCACAATCTCTAATACTGTATTAAAGTCTCAAGGTTCTGCTTGAGATCACCTTATGATAAACTGTAGACCATACTATTTACCAAGAGAGTTTTCATAATAGCAATATATTCCATTTAGCAGACACTTTTATCCAAAGTGACTTACAGTCATGCATTTTCACATACAGGTGGTCCTGGGAATCAAACACACTATCCTGGCATTATAAGCACCAGGCTCTACCAACTGAGCAACAGCGGACCAGCTTTCTATTTACTACCACAAACCGATGGTGGCACTCAACGAGCTGTATAGGGCCATAAGCAAACAAGAAAATGTTCATTCAGAGGTGGGGCTCCTAGTGGCCAGTGACTTTAATGCAGGGAAATTCTACCAGCATGTCACCTGTGCAACTAGAGGCAACCAAACTCTAGATCACCTTTACTCCACACACAGAATTGGTCTGATGAAGCAGAGGCTAACCTACAGGACTGTTTCGCTAGCACAGACTGGAATATGTTTGTGGATTAATCCAATGGCTTTGAGGAATTTACCACATCAGTCACCGGCTTCATTAATAAGTGCATCGATGACGTCTTCCCCACAGTGACCGTAAGCACATATCCCAACCAGAAGGCTAGAGCTGCCGCTTTCAAGATGCTGGACATTAATCCCGGCACTTATAAGAAATCCCGCTATGACCTCCGACAAGCCATCAAACAGGCAAAGTGTCAATACAGTACTAAGATCGATCCTATTACACTAGCTCTGACGTTCGTTGGATGTGGCAGGGCTTGCAAACTATCATGGATTACAAAGGGAAACCCACAATCGAGCTGCACAGTGACGCAAGCCTACCAGATGAGCTAAATGTCTTCTATCCTCACTTCGAGGCAAGCAACACTGAACCATGCATGAGAGCACCATGCATGGTTTTAACCTCTCGTTGACCCAGGCTGTAATACCTACATGTTTCAAGCAGACAAACAAAGTCCCTGTGCCCAAGAAAGCCAAGGTAACCTGTCTAAATGACTACTGCCCTGTAGCACTCACATCTGTTGCCATGAAATGCTTTGAAAGGCTGGTCATGGCTCAAATCTACCACATCTACACCAGGAGGAACACCGACACTACCGTTCAAAAGTTTGGGGTCACTTAGAAATGTTCTTGTTTTTGAAAGAAAAGCACTTTTTTTGTCCATTAAAATAACATCAATTTGATCAGAAATACAATGTAGACATTGTTAATGTTGTAAATGACTATTGTAGCTGGAAACGGCTGATTTTTAATGGAATATTTACATTGGCGTACAGAGGCCCATTATCATCAACCATCACTCCTGTGTTCCAATGGCACGTTGTGTTAGCTAATCCAAGTTTATAATTTTAAAAGGCTAATTGATCATTAGAAAATCCCTTTGCAACAATATTAGCACAGCTGAAAATTGTTGTTCTGATAAAAGAAGAAATACAACTGGCCTTCTTTAGACTATTTGAGTATCTGGAGCATCAGCATTTGTGGGTTCGATTACAGGCTCAAAATGACCAGAAAAAAAAATGTTCTTCTGAAACTTGTCAGTCTATTCTTGTTCTGAGAAATGAAGGCTATTCCATGCGAGAAAATGCCAAGAAACTGAAGATCTGGTACAATGCGGTGTACTACTCCCTTCACAGAACAGCGCAAACTCTGGCTCTAAGCAGAATAGAAGGATGAGTGGGAGGCCCCGGTGCACAACTGCGCAAGAGGACAAGTACTTTAGAGTGTCTAGTTTGAGAAACAGATGCCTCACTAGTCATCATCTGGCAGCTTCATTAAATAGCACCCGCAAAACACCAGTCTCAACATCAACAGTGAAGAGGCGAACCCGGGATGCTGGCCTTCTAGGCATAGTTGCAAAGAAAAAGCCATATCTCAGACTGGCCAATAAAAATAAAAGATTAAGATGGGCAAAAGAATACAGTCACTGGACAGAGGAACTCTGCCTAGAAGGCCAGCATCCCGGAGTCGCCTCTTCACTGTTTACGTTGAGACTAGTGTTTTGCGGGTACTACACTACAGAGTGCAATATGTACGGCCCAGTATATCACTGGGGCTGAGCTCCCTGCCATCTCGGAACTCTATACCAGGCGGTGTCAGAAGAAGGCCCTAAAATCTGTCAAAGACTCCAGCCACCCAAGTCATAGACTCTCTCTGCTACCACACGACAAGTCTGAAACCAACAGAACCCTGAAAACCTTCTACCCCAAGCCATAAGACTGCAATATAGTTTGTTAAATAGTTTAATGAATACAAAGGTGGACAATCTGCATGGAGCCCTTTTTAACTAACTTTGGCCCTTTTTTAACTAACACGTTTCCACAGCTCCAGAGTCCAACGGGGTGAGCTTTACACCACTCCAACCGACGCTTGGCACTGCGCATGGTGATCTTAGGCTTGTTTGCGGCTGATCGGCCATGGAAACCCATATCATGAAGCTCCCGGCGAACAGTTCTTGTGCTGACATTGCTTCCAGAGGCCGTTTGGAACTCGGTAGTGAGGGTTGAACTGAGGACAGACGATTTTTACTCGCTACGCACTTCAGCACTCTGTGGTCCCATTCTGTGAGCTTGTGTGGCCTACCACTTCGCAGCTGAGCCATTGTTGCTCCTAGACTTTTCCACTTCACAATAACAGCACTTGACTGGGGCAGAAATTTGACAAACTGACTTGTTTGGACAGGTGGCATCCTATGACGACGCCACATTTAAAGTCACTGAGCTCTTCAGTAAGGCCTACTGCCAATGTTTGTCTATGGAGATTGCATGGCTGCGTGCTCGATTATATAGACCTGTCAACAACAGGTGTGGTTGAAATAGCCAAAGCCACTAATTGAATGGGTTGTCCACATACTTGTTTTTATATATATAGTGTATCTACCTCAATTGCCTAGTACTCCTGCACACTGACTCGGTACTGGTTCACCATGCATATAGCCAAGTTATTGTTGCTTGGTGTGTATTTATTATTACTTGTATTATTACTTTTCTATTATTTCTCTATTTTCTTTCTCTCTGCATTGTTGGGAAGGGCCTGTAAGTAAGCATTTCACTGTTAGTCTGCACATGTTGTTCATGAAGCATGTGACGAATACAATTTGATGTGATTTGTTCAATCTCCCCTCTTCATTGGTTCTTCTTAACCTTTGACTGGATGACACACAGGCTCACTTTCTAGTACAGCACAAGTGCTAGGAATTATTACTAGAACACATGTAGAACAATTTCAAATGACTCGAAATGGCTGATATTTAGTTTGACCACGCATAACCACATTATAATGCATTATACATAATCTCATCTGAGTCATGGATAGTTTGACCCAATTAAAGCCATTTAAATAGGGAGTTGGGGGCCTACAGGTCCTCAAGGAGGAAATTCCTTGTTTTACATGCGTATAAAAAAAGCAAGAACCAATGTGCAAACAATTACTTGTGGTGAGAATTCTACATTAGAAAACCTCAAATTTGTAACGGAAATGTAGTGTTTAAAGCGTGATAGTCATTCCAGGTTTATTTTCTCTTAAAAACCTTGGTGGGAAGGAAGGTTTTTGGAATAGTTTTATATCCTGGACCAAAGCCTATGTCCAGTTCGGATGGCTCTGTCTTTCCCTGTCAAAAGACACAAGCTCTGGTCTTTGAACTAGGGCAAAACACAGCATGAAGGAAGCCAAAGGATTTTTAGCCAGCCAAGAGAGCAACACTCCTACACACTATCCATTCCTTATCCATCTTGATAATACAGGTACAGTACATGTTTGGAAAGTGTGTCCTTGGGTGATAAATTCAACGCTGCATCCTTTACAAGGAAGAAAAGGAAGAAGGAAGAAATAATTTTTTATTTCAAATTAAATTACAGCCGAACTCAGGTTTGTGTGATTTCATTATGACCATGTAGGCCTAGTGAAAAGGGTTTCAGATTAAAGGAAATGTTGCACGGCCTGCCATTGGAAACACATAGTCCTTCAGAAACAATAAGGACGGTTTTAGCCGCCCAAGACAGACACACACACACACCCTCCATCCGAGGTCTTCTATTGTGACTCTGGCTTATGGCATTTCGGAGATCCATAGCACACAGAGAGCAGACCACAGATCACTTCATCTCAATTAACTCATTATGTCTGCCACTTGTAATGGCTCTAACACCACGGGAGAGGATTAAAGAGGAGAGGGGAGAGGAGGTAGGAGAGAGGGGTCAGGTGTGACTATGCCGACAGAGAGGAGTCTGCTTACTCTATTTCTGACCACTTGGCTCAAGAGAGGAAGAGAGTTGCCTCTGTACACTTTTTATTGATACTGTTTACAGGCCTCCTGGGCCGTATATAGCACTCCTCACTGAGTTCACTTAGTTCCTATCGGACCTCGTAGTCATGGCAGATAATATAAAACATTTTGGTGACTTCAATATTCACACAGAGAAACTTTTGGAGCCATCATTGACTCATTGAGTTTTTACATGGCTCGGGACATATGCATAGTTTTGTCCTGTGGAATAAATATTGTGGATCTAAATGTTTTTTAAAATCATAATCCTGGACTATCGGACCACCATCTTATTATGTTTACAATCACAACAAATAATTTGCTTAGACATCAACCAAGGATTATCAAAAGCCACGCTATAAATTCTTGAACAACCCAAAGATTCCTAAATGCCCTTCCTGAGTCCCTCCCCTTACCAAAGAATGTGAACCACATAACTGAGGATCTAAACTTAACCTTGCATAATACCCTAAATGCAGTTTCACTGCTAAAAACAAAAAAAATCAGTCACAAGAAACTAGCTCCCTGGTATACAGAAAATACCCAAGACCCGAAGCAAGCTTCCAGAAAATTTGAACAGAAATGGCGCTCCACCAAAATTGGAAGTCTTCTGGCTAGCTTGGAAAGACAGTACTGTGCAATATCGAAAAGCCCTCACTGCTGATCTAACAGTCTACTTTTCCAACCTGATTGAGGAGAAATTTATTTTTGATACAGTCGCAAAGCTAACTAAAAAGCAGCATTCACCAAGTGAGGATGGCCTTCACTTCAGCCGTGATGAATTCATGAACTTCTTAGATGAAAATAATAAATAAATAAAAAATACGGACTCCTCTTTGAATATGCATATTTCTCCAAAACTAATTTGTCCTGCGTCTGACCAGAACTGCCTGGACCTCGGATCAATAGATACTCACGTTTTTTAATCCTATATCTCCTGTCACATTCACAAAAATAGTAATGGCCTCTAAACCTTGAAGCTGTCTACTGGACTTAGTCCAACTAAACTATTGAAAGAGCTTCCTGTGCTTGGCCCTCCTATGTTGAACATAATAAATGGCTCCCTATCCTCCAGATGTGTACCAAACTCCTTAAAATTGGCAGTAATAAAACCTCTCCTGAAAAAGCCAAACCTTTACACGGAAAATTACAAAAACTATCAGCCTCTGTCGAATCTCCCATTCCTCTCAACATTTGTTTTTGAAAGATGTTGCTCAGCAACTCACTGCCTTCCTGAAGACAAATACTGTATACGAAATGCTCCGGTCTGGTTTTAGACCACATCATAGTACTGAGACCGCACTTGTGAAGGTGGTAAATGACCTTTTAATGGCGTCAGACCAAGGCTCTGTGCCTGTCCTCGTGCTCCTAGACCTTAGTGCTGCTTTTGACACCATCGATCACCACATTCTTTTGGAGAGATTGGAAATCGTAATTGGTATACACGGACAAGTTCTTGCCTGGATTAGTTCTTATCTGTTGGAAAGAGATAATTTTGTCTCTGTGGATAGGATAGTTTGTCCTCTGACAAATCAGTGGTAAGTTTCGGTGTTCCTCAAAGTTCCATTCTAGGACCACTATTGTTTTCACTTTATATGCTACCACTTGGGGATATCATTTGGAAACACAATGTCAAGTTTCACTGCTATGCAGACGACACACAGTTGTACATTTCGATGAAACATGGTGAAGCCCCAAAATTGCCTACCCTGGAAGCGTGTGTTTCAGACATAATGAAGTGGATGACAGCAAATGTTTTACTTTTAAACTCAGACAAAACAGAGATGTTAGTTCTAGGTCCCAAGAAGGAAAAAGAGATCTGCCATCGGATCTGACAATGAATCTCAAAGGTTGCTCAGTATAGTTGTCTCAAATAAAACTGTGAAGGACCTCCGAGTTACTTTGGACCCTGATCTAGCTTTTGACGAACACATACAAAATATATCAAGAGCAGTCTTTTTCCATCTTCGTAACATTGCAATAATGTGAAACTTTTTGTCCCAAAATTCGGAAGAAAAGCTAATCCATCATTTTTTCACTTCGTCTACCCGGATAAGGCACTAAATAAACTTCAGGTAGTGCTAAATACGACTGCTAGAATCTTGACTAGAACTAAAACATTTGATCATATTACTCCAGTGCTAACCTCTACACTTGCTTCCCGTTAAGGCTAGGGCTGACTTCCAAAGTTTTACTGATAACATAAAAAGCATTACATGGACTTGCTCCTACCTATCTTGCCGATTTGGTCCTGCCATACATACCTGCACGTACACTACGGTCACAAGACACAAGCCTTCTTATTGTTCCTAGAATTTCTAAGCAAACAGCTGGAGGCAGTGCTTTCTCCTAATAGAGCTACATTTTTATGGAATGGTCTGCCGATCCATGTGAGAGACGCAGACTCTGTCTCAACCTTTTAGTCTTTACTAAAGACTCATATCTTCAATAGGTCCTATGATTGAGTGTAGTCTAGCCCAGGGGTGCAAAGGTGAATGTCAATGTCCTGGATCGACGAACCACCCTTGCTGTCTCTTCCTGGCCTGCTCCCCACTCTCCTCTGGGATTCTCAGCCTCTGACCCTATTACGGGGGCTGAGTCACTGGCTTGCTCTCGCTCTCCCATCCTTTCTGTCCTCGGGCTTGTGCGGTGGGGGAGATCTTTGTGGGCTATACTCTACCTTTTCTCAGGGTAGTAAGTTAGTGGTCTGTTGATATCCCTTTGGTGGTGTGGGGGCTGTGCTTTAGCAAAGTGGGTGGGGTCATATCCTGCCTGGTTGGCCCTGTCCTAGGGTAATTTTGGACGGGGAGACAGTGACCCCCCCCCTTGTCTCAGTCTCCAGGATCTATGCTGCAATAGTCTATGTGCCGGGGGGCTAGGGTTAGTCTGTCAAACCTTGTGTAATTATCCTGTATTATCTGGTTTCCTGTGTGATATTAGGTATGTTCCCTCTAATTCTCCCATCTCTCTCTCTCCTGGAGGACCTGAGCCCTAGGACCATGCCTCAGGACTACATGGCCTGACGACTCCTGACTGTCCCCGTCCGCATTCCACCTGGTTGTGCTACTGATTCAGTTTCTGCTGTTCTGCTTGTGGCTATGGAACCCTGACCTGTTCACCAGTCATGTTATCTTAGTCTGGTCTTGCTGTGTAGACTCACACACACGGTGGTGGGAAAGGCCACACTCTCCACTGAATTTTTCTCAGAGACAGCAGGACTGCTGTCAGTCATGGGCCAAGTGGGGGGGCTTCAAACTCAGGGGTGACTCACCCCTGAGTTTGTGGGCTATACTCTACCTTGTCTCATGACAGCAGTCCTGCTGTCTGAGAGAAATTCAGTGGAGAGTGAGGCCCCATTTGGCCCATGGTAGGGAAAGCATTACAGCTTGCCCTACCAGCCATAGGGATTCTCTCAATCTATGTGTGTGTTTGTGTGTGTCTGTGATATGTCCCTTTATGATCTCCACCCTGAGAGGTATTTCTATCTGTAATAAAGCCCTTTTGTGAGGAAAAACTCATTACGATTGGCTGGGTCTGGCTCCCATCGCTTCACCCCTGCCCAGTCATGTGAAATCCATAGATTTGGGCCTAAATTTATTTATTTCAGTTCTGATTTCATTATATGAACTGTAGCTGAGTAAAACCTTTGAAATTGTTGCACGTACCTTTCATATTTTTGTTCAGTTTAGAATTTCAACGAGCCATTTAACTTATAAGCATCTCTTCCCATCTAGTCTTAAAAAAGTCAGAATCATCAGATACACCGCAAGCAATCATTTACTTACTGTGGTTTCTCAACGCATCATATGAATATTGCTTCATTAAACCAGCAACATGCTATCTATCTATGGTCATAGAGCATAACTCAATGTAGAACAAGACCATGAGTACTTGAACAATAGCCTCTTCCAGGTGTGTGTAGTTCAAAGATCCAACCACAAGGGGGTGGTCTAACTATGAGAGGGTGATTTTAAGGGTGAAATTGCCCATAGAAACAGATCTAGGATCAGCTTGCAATACCAACAGCCTAACCTCAGCAATTGTGACAAAACACAGACCAGTATGTAGTGGTACCTATGCCTTAATCCTAAAGCACCACTACCAGATATTCTTCTATCCATCTCCAGGGTTATGATACGGGCCAGAGAATATCTATCTCTCACTCCACTGTTGAGGCTAGACAGTGAAAATAGAAAAATTAGCCCGAACACTGACAGCAGCTACTCTTCAGAGACCAACTCTTGAACCACACATCAAACAAGTCCGAGATCGATAGAGAATAATGAAAAAACCCACGTCAATAAAAACGAAAACCTGTATCTATGTTTATAGAGTACAGAGGCCGCTAGCAAAAATAGAGATATCACTATATCTACTAAATCTACTACAGTTACAAAATTCTACTTGAATAGCATTTACCAGTTTCTCTCTTTCCATCCTTCAACGTTTTGTTTTATTCTCATAGGATTTAACTTCAAGAGATGGAGAGCTGCGTCTGTTTCCCCTTTTATGTGTACTTCAAGTCTAGGTCGATTTGAGCACCGTCTTTTCCTACAGACATCAGTCCTCATATGGTAATAGCAGGTGTAGAATCAGTATGAAATTATACATCTCAAGAGATAACAGTACGGCAGTTTGCAGAGCAGCAGTTCTGAGTGTCCAACTTTATGTAACATAATGACATTGTCTTGGTCATTTCCCGGGGTTCTCTCATTCCTCTCATTGGCACTGAACAAATCCTCTATCCTCTATGTAGTGCCCTTCTTCGCATGGGCTCTGGTTACAAGTCAGAATATGGTGTCATTTGGGATGCAACCCTGGTTATTTAATGCTAGCTGCCAATGTCAATCATCCATGAGTTTACACTGTACAATTCAACCCTTGGGGACATGTTTATTGTGTTTTGGGGATGTTACAGTGGTGGCTCATCTTTTGTTGAGCTACAAAAAGGTTTCAATGAAATCTCATTTTCATTACAAATTGACAAGGTAAAACAGAGTCATCACAACAGTATAATGTAACTACATAACTGGAAATGGGTGTCTGGCTTTCATATAAATGACATCATCATCTCTAATAATCTACATCAGCTAGTTGTTTTTTCTTCTTTAACTTCATACAGATAATGGAGAAGGCTAAAATGCACCATAATATTTGGTTGAGACTTTAGGAATAGTTTCCTTTATTACATCACAAAATACATTTTATTTTTTAATATCCCAAAGAAGCAAGACTTGCAAGTAGAGGCATTTAAACATAACTAAAATCTACAGCGACAAAATTCTACTCCAATATACATTTACCTTTTGTTGGGCATTGTCTTCCGACAGATGGCGTCATTCTAACGCTCTGTGTTGCCATGAACTATCAGTGCAGACAGAGGCGACACTTCGCTATCTGACGTGAGACAATGCCTGCTTGGATCTTTCTCTCTGTCTCTCTTCAGACCCAGTCCTCATAGCAGGGAAAAAATGTGGAGGAGTAGAATCAGTAATCAGACATATACACAGAAGTCCGTATTGTAAAGGCTATAAAGATTTGTTGCACGATGTGACGTCGCCTTCCGGGACCTTCACACTGCAGGCAGGGGGACTGGGTGGACAGGGGATCAGACAGGACGGGGTTAGGGGTCGTGACCTCTAAGTGGCGTATCTCTTGGTCCACTGTCGGGCTATCCTGTCATGCTCGGCTCTGTTGGTCAGGTACTGAGTGGCAATGCTACCAACCAGAGGGTCAGCTGAGGAGAGGAAAGGGAGAAGACAGGAAAGAGATGAGCAACGCATTAGTAAGAGGGTTGCGGAAGTCTAAAATGACTGAAGAGGAAAGGGATGAGACAGTCATGAGTAAGAGGCCTTAGTCATTGGTAAGAGGACAAACTTAGATCAAGTCTCAAGTCAGGCATACAGGACTGCTTTGTTTTTTGTTTTTGTATAAATTACTTCATTCAAGTAGAAATTGAAGCATGCATCAAGGTAGAAGAAAGATTGAGTAGGATTTCTAAATTTATGGCTGTCCCGTTGTCCCATCCCTGACACAGCGCAAACATTCCACAAGTCAAGTGCAGTGTAATCTCTTTGGTTTTGAGGCTTGCTTTGGGGTTACAGTCTGTTACTGGTGTACAGTATATTTACTGTATGTCTGATTGGTTGACCGCTGTGTCACTCACCAGGGTTGCAGTCTGTATCTACTATACACTGAGTGTACAAAACATTATGAATACCTGCTCTTTCCACGACAGACCGACCAGGTGAATCTATATGAAAGCGATGATCCATTATTGATGTTACTTGTTAAACACTTCAAATCAGTGTAGATGAAGGGTAGGAGCCAGGTTAAAGAAGGATTTTTAAGCCTTGAGACAATTGAGACATGGATTGTGTATGTGTGTCATTTAGAGGGTGAATGGGCAAAACAAAAGATTCTAGTGCCTTTTTTAAGTGGTAATAGGTGCCAGGCACCCCGTTCTGCGTCAAGAACTGCAACGCTACTGGGGTTTTTCACGCTCAACAGTTTCCTGTGTGTTTCAAAAATGGTCCACAACCCAAAGGACAACCAGCCAACTTGACACAACTGTGGGAAGCATTGGAGTCAACATGGGCCAGCATCCCTGTGGAACGCTTTTAACACATTGTGTAGTCCATGTGCCGATGAATACAGGCTGTTCTGAGAGGGAGGGGGGTGCAACTTACTATTAGGAAGGTTTTCTTAATGTTTTGTACACTCAGTGTACGTCTGATTGGTTGACCGCTGTGTCACTCACCAGGGTTGCAGTCTGTTACATGTGTACAGTATATATACTATATGTCTGATTGGTTGACCACTGTGTCACTCACCAGGGTTACAGTCTGTGAGCAGGGAACAGATGGACAGCAGCACCTTGGAGATGGTGAGGGCGGGGCTCCAGTTGTCCTTCAGGATATCCAGGCAGATCACACCCTGACTGTTGATGTTACAGTGGTAGATCCTGGTGCGGAATGTCACCTACGGAATGAAATAAAGCAGATCTAACATCACCTGAGAAAGAACATAAAGTAGATCCAGACGGATCAAACCCTGACTGTCGATGATACAGTGGTAGTTCCAGGTGCAGAATGTCACCTAGGAGACAACATAAAGTAAATATATACAGTTGAAGTCGGAAGTTTACATACACCTTAGACAAATACATTTAAACTCAGTTTTTCACAATTCCTGACATTTAATCCGAGTAAAAATTCCCTGGCTTAGGTCAGTTAGGATCACCAATTTAGTTTAAGAATGTGAAATGTCAGAATAATAGTAGAGAATTATTTATTTCAGCTTTTTTTCTTTCGTCACATTCCCAATGTATCAGAGGTTTACATACACTCAATTAGTATTTGGTAGCATTGCCTTTAAATTATTTAACTTGGGTCAAATGTTTTGGGTAGCCATCCACAAGATCCCACAATAAGTTGGGTGAATTTTGGCCCATCCCTCCTGACAGAATTGGTGTAAATGAGTCAGGTTTGTAGGCCTCCTTGCTCGCACGCACCTTTTCAGTTCTGCCCACACATTTTCTATGGGATTGAGGTCAGGGCTTTGTGATGGCCACTCCAATACCTTGACTTTGTTGTCCTTAAGCAATTTTGCCACAACTTTGGAAGTATGCTTGGGATCATTGTCCATTTGGAGACCCATTTGCGATCAAGCTTTTAACTTCCACTGATGCTTGAGATGTTGCTTCAATATATCGACATCATTTTCCTGCCTCATGAAGCCATCTATTTTGTGAAGTGCACCAGTCCCTCCTGCAGCAAAGCACCCCACAACATGCTGCCACCCCCGTGCTTAACGGTTAGGATGGTGTTTGTTTCATCAGACCAGAGGACATTTCTCAAAAAAGTATGATCTTTGTCCTCATGTGCAGTTGCAAACCGTAGTCTGGCTTTATTTATGGCGGTTTTGGAGCAGTGGCTTCTTCCTTGCTGAGCGGCCTTTCAGGTTATGTCGATATAGGACTTGTTTATGTGGATATAGATCATGTTGTACCTGTTTCCTCCAACATCTTCACAAGGTCCTTTGCTGTTGTTCTGGGATTGATTTGCACTCCCCCCCCCACCCAAGGAAGTTCATATCTAGGAGACAAAACGCGTCTCCTTCCTGAGCGGTATGTCGGCTGCGTGGTCCCATGGTGTTTATACTTACGTAATATTGTTTGTACAGATGAGAATGTGGTACCTTCAGGCATTTGGAAATTTCTCCCAAGGATGAACCAGACTTGTGGACGTCTACAATTTTCTTTCTGAGGTCTTGGCTGATTTCTTTTTATTTTCTCCATCTAAAACAAAATCCAGAAAATCACATTGTATGATTTTTAACCTGTTAGGCCTCAGCAGAATACTGCCCCCTTTGGATAAATTGCGTGCCCATAGTAAACTGAAATAAAATCTGTCCAAAATTGCTAATATATGCATATAATAATTATTATTGAATAGAAAACACTCTAAAGCTTCTAAAACCGTTTGAATTATGTCTGTAAGTATAGCAGAACTCACAGGGCAGGCAATCTCCCAAACTCCCTATTTTTGGGAGCCTGAAATTTGGGGCAACTTTGACGTCATCGCCCCCACCCTTCCCAACCAGCTATGGATCTGGAGACACTTTCTGTCTTCCACTAGATGTCCTCAGTCAGTACAGCGAGTTTTGACCCTTTGGGAGGCGAAAGAAGAAGAAAATACAAGGTCACGAGAGCGCGCATTTTGGAGAGACGTTCCTTTGTTCCAGATTGCCTGAGAAGAGGCACGTTTCTCCAATAGATTAGATAATTGTTTTGTACGTTTAGAACATCCTAAAGCTTGATTCTGCACTTAGGTTGACCAGTTTAGTAGACATATAATATGTACAGTGCCTTGCGAAAGTATTCGGCCTCCTTGAACTTTGCGACCTTTTGCCACATTTCAGGCTTCAAACATAAAGATATAAAACTGTATTTTTTTGTGAAGAATCAACAACAAGTGGGACACAATCATGAAGTGGAACAACATTTATTGGATATTTCAAACTTTTTTAACAAATCAAAAACTGAAAAATTGGGCGTGCAAAATTATTCAGCCCCTTTACTTTCAGTGCAGCAAACTCTCTCCAGAAGTTCAGTGAGGATCTCTGAATGATCCAATGTTGACCTAAATGACTAATGATGATAAATACAATCCACCTGTGTGTAATCAAGTCTCCGTATAAATGCACCTGCACTGTGATAGTCTCAGAGGTCCGTTAAAAGCGCAGAGAGCATCATGAAGAACAAGGAACACACCAGGCAGGTCCGAGATACTGTTGTGAAGAAGTTTAAAGCCGGATTTGGATACAAAAAGATTTCCCAAGCTTTAAACATCCCAAGGAGCACTGTGCAAGCGATAATATTGAAATGGAAGGAGTATCAGACCACTGCAAATCTACCAAGACCTGGCCGTCCCTCTAAACTTTCAGCTCATACAAGGAGAAGACTGATCAGAGATGCAGCCAAGAGGCCCATGATCACTCTGGATGAACTGCAGAGATCTACAGCTGAGGTGGGAGACTCTGTCCATAGGACAACAATCAGTCATATATTGCACAAATCTGGCCTTTATGGAAGAGTGGCAAGAAGAAAGCCATTTCTTAAAGATATCCATAAAAAGTGTTGTTTAAAGTTTGCCACAAGCCACCTGGGAGACACACCAAACATGTGGAAGAAGGTGCTCTGGTCAGATGAAACCAAAATTGAACTTTTTGGCAACAATGCAAAACGTTATGTTTGGCGTAAAAGCAACACAGCTCATCACCCTGAACACATCATCCCCACTGTCAAACATGGTGGTGGCAGCATCATGGTTTGGGCCTGCTTTTCTTCAGCAGGGACAGGGAAGATGGTTAAAATTGATGGGAAGATGGATGGAGCCAAATACAGGACCATTCTGGAAGAAAACCTGATGGAGTCTGCAAAAGACCTGAGACTGGGACGGAGATTTGTCTTCCAACAAGACAATGATCCAAAACATAAAGCAAAATCTACAATGGAATGGTTCAAAAATGAACATATCCAGGTGTTAGAATGGCCAAGTCAAAGTCCAGACCTGAATCCAATCGAGAATCTGTGGAAAGAACTGAAAACTGCTGTTCACAAATGCTCTCCATCCAACCTCACTGAGCTCGAGCTGTTTTGCAAGGAGGAATGGGAAAAAAATTCAGTCTCTCGATGTGCAAACCTGATAGAGACATACCCCAAGCGACTTACAGCTGTAATCGCAGAAAAAGGTGGCGCTACAAAGTATTAACTTAAGGGGGCTGAATAATTTTGCACGCCCAATTTTTCAGTTTTTGATTTGTTAAAAAAGTTTGAAATATCCAATAAATGTCGTTCCACTTCATGATTGTGTCCCACTTGTTGTTGATTCTTCACAAAAAAATACAGTTTTATATCTTTATGTTTGAAGCCTGAAATGTGGCAAAAGGTTGCAAAGTTCAAGGGGGCCGAATACTTTCGCAAGGCACTGTAATTTTGAAGTTTTGATGCCCAACTGTCCGGGACCAGAAGTAATTTTGGGTGCATTTCAGCTGAAACTGCTAGCAGATGCTACTGTAAGAACACACAAAGTGAAACAAAACAATGTATTGGGTAAGTATGACTCCTTCCACTACATTCTGATCGAAGACCATCAAAGGTTTGGGAATATTTATGTTGTAATTTTGTATTTCTGTTGACTCCAACATAGCGGAGAAATATTGCTTACGTCTGAGCGCCGTCTCAGATTATTAGATAGTGAACTAATTCTGTAACATTAAAAATAAATGTAACACAGCGGTTGCATTAAGAAGCAGTGTATCTTTCTAACTACATGTAGAACATGTATATTTAGTCAAAGTTTATGATGTCTATTTATGTTATCTGGCGGCACTATGTATAATTTTTCCGGACATTTTTGAGTATTTTCTGAACATGAAGTCAATGTAAATGGAGATTTATGGATATAAATGACATATTATTGAAAAAAACATAAATGTACTGTGTAACATGTACTATTACTGTCATCTGATGAAGATTTTCAAAAGGTTAGTGAATGATTTATTTTTTAATCCTGCTTTTATAATTTTATATTTTCTGGGACAAAATGGCTGCCTCTTGTCTTTGTTTCGGTGGTGGTCTAATATAAATATGTGGTGTGTTTTCGCCGTAAAACATTTTAGAAATCTGACTCGCTGGGTAGATGAACAAGGTGTTTATCTTTCATTTGAGCTATTGGACTTGTTAATGTGTGGAGGTTAAATATTTCTAAGAATATTTTTGCATTCTGTGCGCCATCTTTTGCGTTGAGCGTGGGGGGGGGGTGCCCTTGGGCAACGTTTAGCGTGAACAAGTTAAGTAATTAATTTGCATTTTATTGCATGACATAGGTATTTGATACATCAGAAAAGCAGAACTTAATATTTGGTACAGAAACCTTTGTTTGCAATTAAAGAGATCATACGTTCGGATGAAAAGCGTGCCCAGAGTAAACTTCCTGCTACTCAGGCCCAGAAGGTAATATATGCATATTATTAGTAGTATTGGATAGAAAACACTCTGAAGTTTCTAAAATGGTTTGAATGAGGTCTGTGAGTATAACAGAACTCATATGGCAGGCGAAAACCTGAGAAAAATCCAACCAGGAAGTGGAAAATCTGAGGTTTGTAGTTTTTCAACTCATTGCCTATCAAATATATAGTGTCTGTGGGGTCATATTGCACTTCCTAAGGCTTCCACTAGATGTCAACAGTCTTTAGAACGTTGTTTGAGGCTTCTACTGTGAAGTGGGGGCGAATGAGAGCTGAGTCAAACAGAGGTCTGCCAGAGTGGCATGAGCTGATCACGCGCGCACCCGTGAGAGCGACCTGCGTTCCATTGCATTTCTAAAGACAAAGGAATTCTCCGGTTGGAACATTATTGAAGATTTATGTTAAAAACATCCTAAAGATTTATTCTATACATCGTTTGACATGTTTCTACGAACTGTAATATAACTTTTTGAACTTTTCGTCTGAACTTTCGCCTGGACTTGCCCGCACCTCGTGAGTTTGGATTTGTTTACTAAACGCGCTAACAAAAGGAGGTATTTGGTCATAAATGATGGACTTTATGGAACAAAACAAACATTTATTGTGGAACTTGGATTCCTGGGAGTGCATTCTGATGAAGATCATCAAAGGTAAGTGAATATTTATAACGCTAATTCTGACTTTTACTGACTCCACAACATGGCAGGTATCTGCATGGCTTGTTTTTGTGTCTGAGCGCCGTACTCAGATTATTGCATGGTTGGCTTTTTCCGTAAAGCTTTTTTGAAATCTGACACAGTGGTTGTATTAAGGAGAAGTATATCTATAATTCTGTGCATAATACTTGTATCTTTTATCAAAGTTTACTATTTCTGTAAATTGATGTGGCTCTCTGAAATTTCGCCGGATGTTTTCGAGGCACAACATGACTGACCATAAAGAGCCAATGTAAACTGAGATTTGTGGATATAAATATGAACTTTATCGAACAAAACATACATATATTGTGTAACATGAAGTCCTATGAGTGCCATCTGATGAAGATCATCAAACGTTAGTGATTAATTTTATCTCTATTTCTGCTTTTTGTGACTCCTCTCTTTGGCTGGAAAATGGCTGTATGTGTTTTTGTGACTAGGCTCTGACCTAACATAATCATATGGTGTGCTTTCGCTGTAAAGCCTTTTTTAAATCAGACACAATGGGTAGATTAACAAGAAGTTAAGCTTTAATTTGGTGTACTGCACTTGTGAATGTATGAAAGTTAAATATTCAAAAATATATATTTTTGAATAGGGCTAGCGGAACCCCTAGCCCTAACAAGTTTAACAAGACATTTGTGGAGTGTTTGAAAAACGAGTTTAATTGATTTCAACCTAGTGTATGTAATCTTCCGACTTCAACTGTACACTGGCTAGGAAACAACACATACATACAGATCAGTACGCCCTGATTGTTTTTGTTAGGCCCACTTTCCTCAAATGAAAACTGACCTGTGGAAGAGGAGGAAGGCATGAAACACATTCAGGCTTTATCAGCCAGCCAGATAAGATAAGCTACAGTGTTAACAATTGGGTCAACAATAAAGCATGCAAGGGTCACGAGCTAGAACATTTACTGAGGAGCTAGAACATTTACAGAGGACAAAGAACATTTACTGAGGAGCTAGAACATTTACTGAGGAGCTAGAACATTTACTGAGGAGCTAGAACATTTACTGAGGAGCTAGAACATTTACTGAGGAGCTAGAACATTTACTGAGGAGCTAGAACATTTACTGAGGAGCTAGAACATTTACAGAGGACAAAGAACATTTACTGACATTTACATTTTAGTCATTTAGCAGACGCTCTTATCCAGAGCGACTTGCAGTAGCAATTATGTTTAAGTGTCTTGGTCAAGGGCACATCGACATATTTTTCACTTAGTCGGCTCGGGGATTTGAAACCAAACCTCTCGGTTACTGTCCCAAAGCTTTTAATTGCTAGGCTACCTGCCGCCTGAGGAGGAGCGAGAACATTTACTGTGGAACAAGAACATTCCCAACCATCCACAGCTCCCTGGCTGTTAAGTCTGCAGATACTGTCGTCATCTAAACCTCACAAAGCTAAATCACACATCCTTCACATTTGCCTTTATAAAACAGCATAAAGACAGGCAATTGGCATAAATGTGTATGGCAACTTAACACATCCCATAATTAAGCCACCATACAGTAGATAAGACCGGGAGACCTCAGGTACCAGCAAATGGTGTGTGAATATCTATTAGCATTTCCCTGCTATATCTGGTAGCTAGGCCAGTCGGTGACATGTGTTGAGCTAACACATGAATTGCAAATCTCATATGATCACGTGACTTAATGTAAAGGTAATGTGAAGCAACATGTGATAACATAAAAATACACATGACAACATGTTAGCAGATGTGAGAACGGGATGTCGTGAAATTAACGTGAAATTAATGTGACAAAAAGAGGATGCAAAATCTCAACATGTGATAACATGAAACTACAAGTGACAGCATGTAAAAAAACAATCTCGTGAAATAAATGTGACATGGGGAGGCAAAATTTCTACATGTGATCCCATGAATATGACACTGTATTTTTATTGCTAAATTATGGTGTTAATGGACAGTATGATGCTTTATTTAAAAAACAGTTCCCTTTCTTTTTTATTTAACCAGGCAAGTCAGTTAAAAACAAATTCTTATTTACAATGACAGCCTACCCCAGCCAAACCCGTACGACGCTGGGCCAATTGAGCGCCGCCTTATGGGATTCCCAATCACGGGCCGGATGGGATACAGCCTGGAATCGAAACAAGGACTGTAGGAACACCTCTTACACCGGGATGCAGTGCCTTAGACTGCTGTAACACTCAGGAGCCCTATTATTTGAATCACTTGGTAACCAACCTGAGAACCGCTTGGTTGCTAGCTATCTGAAATTCCTGCTGTGTCACCTGGTCTGTAGACATAAAGGAGATCAGCTATATATTTATTGCCAAGAACACACTTGTGCACTTCGCCTAAAGTTGCAGTGAAAATAAAGTAAATATATACACAACAACTTGTAGGCGTTATTTATATCAAGAAACATTATACTGATGTCGCTCTTGATGCTGGTGATTCTTTGATCCACCTCTATGCAGACAACACCATTCTGTATACATCTGGCCCTGCTTTGGACACTGTTAACTAACCTCCAAACGAGCTTCAACGCCATACAACACTCCTACCGTGGCCTCCAACTGCTTTTAAATGCTAGTAAAACTAAGTGCATGCTCTTCAACCGATTTCTTCCCGCACCCAACCGCCCGACTAGCATCACTACTCTGGATGGTTCTGACTTAGAATATGTGGACAACTACAAATATCTAGGTGTCTGTTTAGACTGTAAACTCTCCTTCCAGACTCACATTAAGCATCTCAATCCAAAATTAAATCTAGAATCGACTTCCTATTTTGCAACAAAGCCTCCTTCACTCATGCCGCCAAACATACCCTCGTAAAACTGACAAAATAGCCCCCAACACTCTACTCAGCAAACTGGACGCAGTCTATCACAGTGCCATCCGTTTTATCACCAAAGCCCCATATACTACCCACCACTGCGACCTGTATGCTCTCGTTGGCTGGCCCTCACTACATATCCGTTGCCAAACCCATTGACTCCAGGTCATCTATAAGTCTTCGGTAGGTAAAGCCCTGCCTTATCTCAGCTCACTGTTCACCATAGCAATACCCACCCGTAGCACGCGCTCCAACAGGTATATTGCACTGGTCATCCCCAAAGCCAACACTTCCTTTGGCTGCCTTTCCTTCCAGTTCTCTGCTGCCAACGGATTGCAAAAATCTCTGAAGCTGGATTCGTATAACCCCCTCTCTAACTTTAAGCATCACCTGTCAGAGCAGCTTACTGATCACTGTACCTGTACACAGCCAATCTGTGAATAGCACACCCGACTACCTCATCCCCATATTATTACTTACCCTCTTGCTCTTTTGCACCCCAGTATCTCTACTTGCACATCATCATCTGCACATCTATCACTCCAGTATTAATGCTGAATTGTAATTATTTTCGCCTCTAATGCCTATTTAGTGCCTACCTCCCTATTCTTCTACATTTGCACACACTGTACATAAATTTTTCTATTTTTCTTTACTTTTGTGTTATTGACTGTACGTTTGTTTATGTGCAACTCTGTGTTGTTGTTTTTGTCGCACTGCTTTGCTTTATCTTGGCCAGGTCGCAGTTGTAAATGAAAATTTGTTCTCAATTGGCCTATCTGGTTAAATAAATGTGAAATATTTTTTTTATTTTTAAATTCTGATTTCAATTACTGTAGAATCTTGTACTGTGACCACCATTGGGACCTTGAATGGAATTTGAATTCATAACCTCTCAGTCGCTAACAACCTGAAATGTCCTGCTACAGTGCAGCTACACCACCAGATCTGTGAGTGTGAAATACATATGGGCCACATACATATTGGCAGGAATGCATTTCTGCATTATTCAACGCTGCCCAGAATCAAGTAAATAATTGTGCAATTATCACCACCAACGTAACATTTAGGTAAAACTAGCAGTGCTCAAGCAACTGTTGTAGCAGTTTAAGTGTTTGATGGTTATGCACCTCTTTTCTGCAAACTTTGTAAGAGCATGCGTCACTAATGAGCTGCACTGTAAAGAGGTTATTGTGCTTTTTACAGAAAGTTAATTGCAACTTGTTGCTGTGAATTTGTCATTTTTTACTTGGAAACTACTAGTTAGTAAGTTATTGTCAAATTAACAGATACATACTGCCAATTTTTGGGGGACAGTAACCAATCTTTGCTCGTAACCTACTGTGCATTCACCGACTCTTCTGTTGACAACATGTGCATCACTTGCTGATTGGCAGCATAGTTCGTTGTTGTAAATTTAATGACAAAATACAGTTCAGCTGTGGAAATACATAAAAAGTAGCTGGTAACTTACTATAAAATAATCTGTGTATCATGTTAATTTGCATGACGGACAAAAAGTAGTCTGCATTGCAATTGACAGTAAACATGTATCAAAACACTAATACAGTATCCTATTACAGCAATGGCTAACATGTAGGACCACATTATTTCACATGTGGAAAATCACATGATTTGACATTTCACATGTGAAATTCTGTGAAAACTTCACATGTGAAAACGTGTTTTTGGAACACTTCACATGACATTTCGCATATGAAATCATGTAAAAATGTGTTTTTGGAACACTTGTGTGTGATATTTTACGTGAAAATGTGATTTTGGAACACTTTACAAATTTGATTTTGAAACTTCACATATGTTTTTCACATATGTCACATGTTTTTCACATGTGAAGTCACTGTTCAGCGAAAGTATGAACCCACCTGGGATTTGAACACACAACCTCTGGATTTGAGGTATGCTGCCCTTACTGCTGCATAACAAAGTCTGTAACATTCTCATACACATTCAACAACTATAATACATCTCTGCACTTAGCAAAAGAGTGACATCTGCACTGCTATTTTAGTTATCAGTTATTCTGACTATTCTCTCATCATTGATTACATTTACTTATTTCAGCAATTTGAGGGTTTTCTGTGACGTTGTCTAATGTTGGTGGGCATATTATTTTACTTTAATGTTACACCTGAATCTCAGATTTGCTAAAAAATACACTGAATCAGGTGAGAGTATTTTTTAGCAAATCTGAGATGTACTTTGAATTCCAAAGTCTAGGAATACAGGTGAAATGAGTTAATGACACAGACATGGTGGCGTAGCAGGACGATTGGAATGCAGTGAACCAAGAGGTTGTGAGGTCTAATCCCAGGTAAAGACAGGTTGAATAATAATTACTATATAAATAAACATACACAATGTAGTTATGTGTCCAATATGTAAGTTGAAAACACTGTGTGTGTATCATGAAGACGCATTTTTGTTTGCAGGGCATCACCTGTGAAATCACGTGTGAAAACTTGAGTCCATAAGTGAAAGGTAATGCGATCACGTGAAAATCCACATGTGAAGTATCATCATGTGAAGTGTTCCAAAAACACCTAGTTTCAAGTGAAATGTTCCATTAACACATGGTTTCACATGTGAAAATCCACATCACCACATGTGAATTATTCCAAAAATACATGGTTTTCCACGTGCAAAACATGTGGAAATGTCAAATGTAAATCATGTGATTTTCCACATGTGAAATTATGTGGTGTTTACATAAGGGAAGTCTTTTACCATCCATCCTATTGAGGCCTTCTCTCTCTGAGCAGCCCTTATTGCAGGGGAAACCAATTAGGGCCACGCACAGCCAATGATCTTAATGATACCACTAGCTGTTTATGGCTTTGACATTAGAGGGAGAGAGAGATAAGAGAGAGAGAAAGAGACAGAGAGTGAGAGAGAAAGAGAAGAGAGAGAGAGTAGAGCGAGAGCAGACTTGTTCAGAGGCGGTGTGGTTCCCCTCCATGCTACCAATTACCCTGGGGTCTGACTCCCTCTCCCTCTCCAGTCAAGCTGTATATGCCATCTTTATGACATGTTAATAGAAACCAGACGAGCCAGACTCAGTCTTGTATTACCATAACCACTGTAAAGGCTAATCCCATCACTGTAAACAGCGGATTTGTGTTGAATAATAAAACTGTTAGACAGAGCAAACATATCATGACACCCCCTCAGTCCAGTATAGAGTATAGAGTGGTACAGCTTTTAGTTCTGAGGGTGATTTCTCCTAAATAGATTACGTTAGTTTTATGTGAAATGGGATTGCTTTCTATGAAATAACCCTATTGCTCCCGTCCACTAGCAGAAAGCTATTATGATCCTGATTATATCCACCTCCCGTACAGTTTTCTCAGAAACATAATAGGCAGTGTAGCCTGTTGTAGCCTATTACTGAGAATATACGCTTCTAAAAAAGAGGAGCCCCTGCATTGCCTATAACACACAAGAAGTGTCATTTATTGAAAATTAAAAACAGAAATGTCTCATTTACATAAGTATTCACACCCCTGGGTCAATCCTTTGTAGAAGCACATTTGGCAGGGATTATAGCTGTGAGTCTTTCTGGGTAAGTCTCTAAGCTTTCCACACCTGGATTGCACAACATTTGTCCATTATTCTTTTGAAATTTCTTCAAGCTCTGTCAAATTGGTTATTGATCATTGCTAGACAACCATGTTCAGCCATAGATTTTCAAGTAGATTTAAGTCAAAACTGTAACTCGGCCACTCAGGAACATTCACTGTCTTCTTGGTAAGCAACTACAGTGTAGATTTGGCCTTGTGTTTTAGCTGCATTCCGTTTATTTTTTATCCTGAAAAACTCCCCAGTCCTTAACGATTACAAGTATACCCATAACATAATGCAGCCACCACTATACTTGAAACTATGGGGCTCCCGAGTGGCGCAGCGGTCTAAGGCACTACATTGCATGCAGCAGTGCTAGAGGCATTACTACGGTGTTGGGTTCATATCCTGGGCTGTGCCACAACCAGCCATGGTCGTGAGTCCCATAGGATGGCGCACAATTGGCCCAGCGTTGTCTGGGTTAGGGGAGGGTTTGGCAGATGGGGCTTTACTTGGCTCATTGTGCTCTAATGACTCATTGTGGTGGGCAGGCTGACGCCAGATGAACGGTGTATCCTCTGAAACATTGGAGCGGCTGGCTGGTGGGTCTTAAGGACGTTGTTAAGTGGGTCATGTTTCTGGCGGACACATGACTTCAAATCAAATTGTATTGGTCACATACACATGGTTAGCAGATGTTAATGTGAAATGCTTTTGCTTCTAGTTCTTGTTAATATCTAACAAGTATTCTAACAATTTCACAACTACCTAACTAACTACTTGCCTACCTGGTTAAATAAAGGTGAAATAAATACAAATAAATAAATAAAAATGTAAAGGGATGGAATAAGAATATGAAAATATAAATATATGGATGAGCGATGGCCGAGTGGCATAGGCAAGATGCAACAGATGGTATAAAATACAGTATATACATATGAGATGAGTATTGTAAACATTACTCATCTCATATGTAAACATTATTAAAGTGGCATTTTTTTAAAGTGACAAGTGATGCATTTATAAAAGTGACTAGAGATTTGAGTCAGTATGTAGGCAGCAGTCTCTCTGTGTTAGTGATGGCTGTTTAACAGTCTGATGGCCTTGAGATAGAAGCTGTTTTTCAGTCTCTCGGTCCCAGCTTTGATGCACCTCTACTGACCTCGTCTTCTGGATGGTAGTGGGGTGAACAGGCAGTGGCTCGGGTGGTTGTAGTCTTCGATGATCTTCTTGGCCTTCCTGTGACATCGGGTGCTGTAGGTGTCCTGGAGGGCAGGTAGTTTGCCCCCGGTGATGCTTTGTGCAGACCGCACCACCCTCTGGAGAGCCTTGCAGTTGAAGGTGGTGCAGTTTCCATACCAGGCTATGATACAGCCCAACAGGATGCTCTCAATTGTGCGTCTGTAAAAGTTTGTGAGGGTTTTAGGTGACAAGCCAAATTTCGCACCTTCTTCACCACACTGTCTCTGTGGGTGGACCATTTCAATTTGTCTCTGATGTGTACGCCGAGGAACTTAAAACTTTTCACCTTCCCCACTGCTGTCCCGTCGATGTGGATAGGGGGGTGCTCCCTCTGCTGTTTCCTGAAATCCACTATCTCATCTCCTTTGTTTTGTTGACATTGAGTGAAAGGTTGTTTTCCTGACACCACACTCCGAGTGCCCTCAACTCCTCCCTGTAGGCTGTCTCGTCGTTGTTGGTTATTTAAGCCCACTACTGTTGTGTTGTCTGCAAACTTGATGATTGAGTTGGAGGCGTGCATGGCCGCGCAGTCATGGGTGAACAGGGATTACAGGAGGGGGCTGAGCACGCACCCTTGTGGGACCCCAGTGGAGATGTTGTTTCCTACCTTCACCACCTGGGGGCGGCCCGTCAGAAAGTCCAGGACCCAGTTGCACAGGGCAGGGTTGAGATCCAGGGCCTCAAGCTTAATGATGAGCTTGGAGGGTACTATGGTGTTGAATGCTGAGCTATAGTCAATGAACATAGGTATTACATAGGTATTTCTCTTGTCCAGATGGGATAGGGTAGTGTGCAGTGTGATGACGATTGGGTACAGGAACAATGGTGGCCATCTTGAAGCATGTGGGGACAGCAGACTGGGATAGAGCGCGATGTCCGTAAACATACCAGCCAGCTAGTCTGCATACCTTCGCCTCTGCCCCAAACATAACACTTTGTATTCAGGACAAAAAGTCAATTGCATTGGAACATTTTTTGCAGTATTACTTTGGTGCCTTGTTGCAAACAGGATGCATGTTTTCCTTCTTTTCACTCTGTCACTTAGGTTTGTATTGTGGAGTAACTGCAATGTTGTTGATCCATCCTCAGTTTTCTTCTATCACATCCATTAAACTATGTAACCGTTTTAAAGTCACCATTGGCCTCATGGTGAAATCCCTGAGCGGTTTCCTTCCTCTCCGGTTAGGAAGGACGCCTGTATTTTTGTAGTGACTAGGTGTATTGATACACCATCCAAAGTGTAATTAATAGCTTCACCATGCTCAAAGGGATATTTCAATGTTTTACCCACCTACCAATAGGTGCCCTTCTTTGCGAGGCATTGGAAAACCTCCCTCCCTTGCCTTTGTGGTTGAATCTGTGTGTGAAATTCATTGCTTGACTGAGGGACCTTACAGATAATTGTATGTGTGGAGGACAGAGATGAGGTTGTCATTCATAAATCATGTTAAACACTATTATTGCACAGAGAGTGAGTCCATGCAACGTATTATGGGACTTGTTAAGCACATTTTTACTCCTGCTTACCATACAAAGGGGTTGAATACTTATTGATCCTAGACATTTCCACTTTTCCTTTTTTATTCATTTGTAAACATTTCTAAAAACATAATTCCACTTTGACATTATGTGGTATTGTGTGTATACTTTCTGAAGGCACTGTAGTGCACTACAGAGCCCTAAGGTCCTGGGTCAAAAGTAGTGCACTATGTAGGGAATAGTGGGCATTTGGAACACACACAGAGACTCTGCTGGGCTTCTCTCTTAGTGGCTGCTGCTGCTGCCTCTCTTTCTCAATAATAACAGCATTGTGTTAAATGGCTCAGGGTTATTTTGGTCCCCTGGTCTCCACAGTCATGTGACAGTAGAGCAGAGTGCTGTAGTGTAACTGCTGCTGTGTAGTAGCCTCAAGGAGATGATGGCTGGGCAGCGCCAGTTATTCAAAAACACAAGACAAGACATCATGTTAATCAGCCTCAAGGTTTCAACTGATGACCTCAGCAAACTCCTGTCAGCCCTGACCTCCATGTAGAACAATAGAGGACTAACTGCAGACAGAGTTTGCGTCCTAAACAGCACCCTATTCCCTACATAGGGAACAAGGTGACATTTGGGACTCAAGCAGAGGCTCCCATGTTACTGAACTGTTTAACCAACCACCTCTAAACCTATAAAGCAAGTGAATAAAGCGTACAGTACCTTTGGTGGCTTGAAGGGGTAGTCGGATGAGAAGGTGATATCTAGGAAGAAGACCCCTCCCTCGTACACAGAGCCTGGTGGTCCCAGGATGGTGGATCTCCATTCATAGATGTTGTCTCCCTTGGGTCCCGCACTGCAAATATACAAAGACAACAGCCAGAGTAAGTGAAACCCTTTCTGCCTTTATTGTTAAGCCTGACAAAGACTTACAGGTCAAAACGTTGCACTCAATAAAACTGTGGAAACATTCAATAATGTGAGGGTCTTTATTTCATGACTTGATTTTTGTACCCTGCTGCTACCTATTACACCTCAGTTCCTCAGTTAGAGACCAGCATCACTCCTCCAGACCCTTTTAAATGGATGTAAATGGACAAGCTATCACAGGGGAAAGTCACACAGTCAGGGCTCTGCCTGAATAGGCTGTAGAAGCATATCTTAACAGGAGAGATAGCTAGCTATGTGTTAATGTAGCACTCAGACAAGCAGGTGAATGAGGGGGTGGAAGCTGCCTTGAGCAGACAGACACTTATCTACACTGTCCTCACTATTCACCCTCGGCTCTATTACAATGTGATGAAAAGACATCGCACGCACGTGCACGCGCACACGCACACACACACACACACACACACACACGTCTGTCAGTAGCCTTGAGAAAGAGAGAGAGAGAGAGAAATATCCTCCGTGTACAACGTAGAACACCAAATAATGCATGCAGAGCAGAATTAGGCCGATACCCACTAATTATCAAAATCCAGAAAAGAGCTGTTAAATTCTACAACCACCTAAAAGGAAGCGATTCACAAACCTTCCATAACAAAGCCATCACCTACAGAGAGATGAACCTGGAGAAGAGTCCCCTAAGCAAGCTGGTCCTGGGGCTCTGTTCACAAACACAAACACACACTACAGAGCCCCAGGACAGCAGCACAATTAGACCCAACCAAATCATGAGAAAACAAAAAGATAATTACTTAACACATTGGAAAGAATTAACAAAAAAACAGAGCAAACTAGAATGCTATTTGGCCCTAAACAGAGAGTACACAGCGGCAGAATACCTGACCACTGTGACTGACCCAAAATTAAGGAAAGCTTTGACTATGTACAGACTCAGTGAGCATAGCCTTGCTATTGAGAAAGGCCGCCGTAGGCAGACATGGCTCTCAAGAGAAGACAGGCTATGTGCTCACTGCCCACAAAATGAGGTGGAAACTGAGCTGCACTTCCTAACCTCCTGCCCAATGTATGACCATATTAGAGAGACATATTTCCCTCAGATTACACAGATCCACAAAGAATTCGAAAACAAATCCAATTTTGAAAAACTCCCATATCTATTGGGTGAAATTCCACAGTGTGCCATCACAGCAGCAAGATTTGTGACCTGTTGCCACGAGAAAAGGGCAACCAGTGAAGAACAAACACCATTGTAAATACAACCCATATTTATGCTTATTTATTTTATCTTGTGTCCTTTAACCATTTGTACATTGTTAAAACACTGTATATATATATATAATATGACATTTGTAATGTCTTTACTGTTTTGAAACTTCTGTATGTGTAATGTTTACTGTTAATTTTTGTTGTTTTTCACTTTATATATTCACTTTGTATGTTGTCTACCTCACTTGCTTTGGCAATGTTAACACATGTTTCCCATGCCAATAAAGCCCTTGAATTGAATTGAATTGAGAGAGACAGAGAGGCCACTCACCACTCACCAGTCTCTCAGTAAAGTACTCGACCCATTGTCAATAGGACAATTGATAAAAAATACACCCTGATTACAGCACTGTCAATAATACGGGTATAAATAAAATCAATACGACTGTACAAATGTATGATCACTAGCCTTGTCCCATATTGTATACAATGTCAGTCAGAGAAGTTAAATCAAACACAGGCTGATCATTATTATAATCCTGGTTTTGGAGCAAAATAAAACAGTTTGTTTTACCCATAAGATCTAGACAAAGAACTCTGAGCTAGAAGACAAAGGGACAGAATGCCAAAACAGGTGATGATGCTTTAACTATAGCCATCTGTCCTTCACTGGAGATATCTGGTGGTAGAGACAGATCAATCTTTTCACCTCTTCCCTCCACACATCAATCTGACAAGCCTTCAGCAGAGGCATGAGAAGCCCTTCTTTAAGCTGCCAGCCTGGCTGTCTGAGAGATACTCCCTCACCTTGTTACCTGATCTCACTGTTACTTACTATACAGGAGACTTTCATTTAGGAATAACAGTACATCTAGCCTGGTGCTAGATCGGATTGCCCTGTATTATAGTTAACACTTTATTTGGATAGTCTATCTGAAGATGCTCTACAGACTATGCACAGACTATCAGTAACATTTCAACTGTAAGACTTTATTTGGATAGTCTATCTGAAGATGCTCTACAGACAATCTACAGACTAGCAGTAACATGTAAACTATCTATTAAGCCAGACCCTAGCTCTAACCCTAACCCTCATTCTAAACCTTACCCTAACCGTAACCTTAGCAAGTACACTCTAATGTACTTGTCCTCTTGCTCAGTTGTGCACTGGGGCCCCCACTCCTCTTTCTATTCTGGTTAGGGCCAGTTTGCACTGTTCTGTGAAGGGAGTAGTACACCGCGCTGTACGAGATCTTCAGTTTCTTGGCAATTTCTCGCATGGAATAGTCTTCATTTCTCAGAACAAGAATAGACTGATGAGTTTCAGAAGAAAGTTATTTGTTTCTGGCCATTTTGAGCCTGTAATCGAACCCACAAATGCTGATGCTCCAGATACTCTAAAGAAGGACAGTTTTATTGCTTCTTTAATCAAAACAACAGTTTTCAGCTGTGCTAACATAATTGCAAAAGGGTTTTATAATGATCAACTAGCCTTTTAAAATGATAAACTCGGATTAGCTAACACAACGTGCCATTGGAAAACAGGAGTGATGGTTGCTGATAATGGGCCTCTGTACACCTATGTAGATATTCCATAAAAAATCTGACGTTTCCAGCTACAATAGTAATATACAACATTAACCATGTCTACACTGTATTTCTGATCAATTTGATGTTATTTTAATGGACATAAAATGTGCCTTTCTTTCGAAGTGGCCCCAAACTTTTGAACGGTAGTATATCTACTATTTCAGAATAATGTTGACTCTAATGCTTCCCACAGCTGTGTCAAGTTGGCTGGATGTCCTTTGGGTGGAGGACCATTCTTGATACACACAGGACACTGTTGAGCGTGAAAAATTCAGCACTGTTGCAGTTGTTGACACAAACCAGCACTTAAATATTTTGTCTTGCCCATTCTCACTCTGAACGGTACACATACACAATCCATGTCTCATTTGTCACAAGGCTTAACAATCCTTCATTAACCTGCCTCCTCCCCTTCATCTACACTGATTGAAGAGGATATAGCAAGTGACATCAATAAGGGATCATACCTGTCACCTGGATTCACCCAGTCAGTCTATATCATGGAGACAGAAGTTGATCTGTTTCCATCGTTCAACAGAAGTTGTTTTGTCCACTCTGTATATCACTTATTGGCCTATTCCTCTGTTCTGGCACATATCTACTATTCCCAGGGATCCTCTCAGAATCCACCCTCCACTACTTTCTTTACTGCCTCAGAATACGACACCTTCTGCACTACTCTGACCCTGGCCACGTCAACCTGCCTCTCTCACACCAGACACCTCCGATCAGTAACATGGGCACCAATACAGTTGACACACACAACTTTTCCCACAAAAACTACTAATTCCTCTGTCCCATGTCCTCCTGCACACTTCCCACATCCTGGAGTCTCCCTCCTACACACTGCTGCAACATTCCCATAAACGTGACACCTATAACACCGCAGTGTATTTGGCACAACAGCTCTAACAGCATAACTCATATATCATAACATTACTTTGTCAGGTAAAGACTCTGAATCAAAGCTCAAAATAACAGACCATGTCACCTCTGTTTCACCATGCTCCCCACCGAATCTGCGTCGCAACGAACGGTGGGTGTCACAAACACCAGGAATCTTCAACATAAATTGCTCCACCTCCACATTTAACACTACCCCAGAAATCACTCCCTTCAATGGTGCAAAGCAAGATACAGGGCTTTCCCCAAGTTGCATCGCATGGAGCGCCTGTGCCCTCCGAGCTAAGGTAATACAAACAAACATCACAAGTCCACTTTGGGTTACCTTCACCGACTCAACAGCACCCACCATCTTTTCCACCCAACCTGAAACCACCCATGGATCAGCAAAAAGGCCTGGTTCCACCTTCTTCAAAAATCTCCCTCCCACTGGAACAAATGTATCTTTATCCCAACCATGTCTATCAATGCAAGGCTTGGGCTTCGAGCTCCTCACAACACCTTCTAGCCCTTCCATTTCACCTCCAGAACTCAAACTGCCATCCGGCTCACCCTGTTTGAACTTGACAAAAATCTTCCTCAACATACCTTCTTCCCCATCATCGCTAGCCCCAACCTACATGTACAAATGACCTTGACTAACCTGTACCCCTGCACATTAACTCAGTTTCCGGTACACCTTTGATACAGCCTTGTTGTTGTTATTTTATTGTGTTACTTTTTATTTATTTGGTAAATATGTTCTTAACTCTTAAGGGCTTGTAAGTAAGCATTTCACAGTAAGGTCTACACATGTTGTACTCATGTTGTACTCGTGACAAATACAGTTTGATTTGAATTTTACAGATTCAATCCCATCCTCCTCCCTTCACCAATTACCCTACACCTTCTGAAAATATTTTTAAGCCAAAATCTCTTTTTAGCCTCCTCGAGACATGCTAAGCCCTGTACTCCCTCCACTTCCCCTGCTCGAGTCATGTAGCCGATCGTTCCACTCAGAGAGTTCACGGAAATTAACACGATCGAGAAACAGCACCACATGACTGAAACTATTTCTTGAATCAAATGTCCTGTTCTGTTTTGCTGAAATGTAGGTAAGGTCACAGACATTCCTAACACTGATCTGATTAAAATGCATGGAAAACCACATCAATGACTAAAAGTCATTCTAAACAGGATGATAGGAAAAGTGTTTCAAATCTGAACACTAAGAAGATATAGGTGTTTTCCTGGTTGGAAACTGACTGGAAAAAGCTGACTGTCATGTTTAATCTTGCATTCTAAACACCTGTGTTGAAGATGAGAACACCTATTGGCAAATCTAAATGCCTAATGTGTAAGTTTTCAACACTGACGTTTAGGTTATAAACGTGCCACGTTTCATGGTGTTACAGTGTAGCAATTGGGTAAATAAATGAAACAAGCTCCAGTAGGCTAATATTTTTTAAGCCCATAGTAATTGCTCCCGAGTGGCGGAGCGGTCTAAATCACTGCATCTCAGTGCTAGAGGCGTTACTACAGGCCCTGGTTTGATCCTGGGTTGCATCACAACCGGCCGTGATCGGGAGTCCCATAGGGCAGCACACAATTGGCACAGCGTCATCCGGGTTAGGGGAAAGTTTGGCCAGGGTAGGCTGTCATTTTAAAATTAGAATTTGTTCTTAACTGGCTTGCCTGGTTAAATAAATAAAAATATTGTATTATAGTATAATTACAACTCATATATCGGCCGATATTGGCCTTTTAACGCTATATATAACGGTATGGGCCGATAACTCCACCGATACCGATATTCAATAAATAGCATGAAAAGGGAATCTCGTGCTTATCAGAACACGTGTGGCCATTGTCAAGATGTGCCATTATTATCACAATGTATGAAATCAACATTTGAAGCATAGTTATTGGACAATTTGTCTTTTGGATTGCAATTTATGAGAATTCAGTGTGAAATGTTTTAACTTTTTAAATTTCCCCAATGTAAAACAGTATTTTAGCAGATATATCGGAATCAGTAAGATGGTGCAGCTGTAAAACCTTTTGAGGATATGAGGACTCATGCCAAATCTTTTCAGTCTCATGAGGGGGAATAGGTTTTGTTGTGCCCTCTTTACGACTGTCTTGGTGTGCTTGGACCATGTTAGTTTGTTGGTGATATGGACGCCAAGGAACTTGAAGCTCTCAACCTGCTCTACTACAGCCCCGTCGATGAGAATAGGGCCGTGCTCGGTCCTCCTTTTCCTATAGTCCATAATCATCTCCTTTGTCTTGATCACGTTGAGAGAGAGGTTGTTGTCCTTGCACCACACGGTCAGGTCTCTGACCTCCTCCCTTTAGGCTCATTGTTGTCGGTGACCAGGCCTACCACTGTTGTGTCATCAGCAAACGTAATGATGGTGTTGGAGTTGTGCCTGGCCGTGCAGTCATGAGCAAATGTGCACCGATAATGGAGTGTTTGGGTTAGATATGTACAGGGGTAAGGTGACTAGGATATGTGATAAACAGAGTAGCAGCCGCGTTTAATATGATTGTATGTGAGTGTGTGTGCGTGTGTGTGTGTGTGTGTGTGTAGATTCAGTATGTGTTATGTGTGTGTGAGCAAATTAAGTGTGTGTGTGTGTGTGTATTGGAGTGTCAGTGTGAGTGTGAGTGTGAGTGTGTAGAATGTAGGGCTAACCCCAATTGTTTGGTCGATAGGCTGTTGGTTGACCGAGATTTTCTTTTGTCGAGCAGTAGCAAATATATATATATATTTTACGGTGCACGAGACGCCTGTCTTATTCACGCCCATCTCAGTGAACTGATACATTGCGGGGGCCGCAGGGATGGCACAGGCCAAGAAGAAAGAGAATGTGGCTAAGATGCACAATGCACATCTCTATCCAGAATGCGTTCTCTCCCACCAATTTGTGCACATTCATTGTTTCATAACTTCATTGTTTGAATTGTTTGTGTTTGATTGTTAGTGTCTATCAATTCCCCATTAAATATATCACCGCTAGTAAATTGACCATTCATTTCTAGTCTACAATGTTTGTTTGTTTACAGTCATTTCTGTTAATGCATTCAATAAATGATTATTCCAGTCATTTACCATTCTCATTGACTATGAAATAACACATATGAAATCATGTAGTCCCCCCAAAAGTGTTAAACAAATCAAAACATATTTTATATTCTTCAAAGTAGCCACCCTTTGCCTTAATGACAGCTTTGCACACTCTGTTCTTGGCATAATATGGACTTGATCTTTTACCAATTAGGGCTATCTTCTGAACACTACGCCTACCTTGACACAACTGATTGGCTTAAACGCATTAAGAAGGAAAGAAATTCCACAAATGAACTTTTAACAAGGTACACCTGCTAATTTAAATGCATTGCAGGTGACTATCTCATGAAGCTGGTTGAGAGAATGCCAAGAGTGTGCAAAGCTGTCATCAAGGCAAAGGGTGGCTACTTTGAAGAATCTAAAATCTAAAATGTATTTGAATGAATAGGTGTGTCCAAACCTTTTACTGGTACTGTATATATATACTGAACTAAATATAAACGGAACATACAACATTTTCAAAGATTTTACTGAAATACAGTTCACATAAAGAAATCAGTCAATTGAAATAACTTCATTAGGCCCTAATCTATGGATTTGACATCACTGGGAATACAGATATGCATCTGTTGGTCACTGATACTTAAAAAAGTATGGGTGTGGATCAGAAAACCAGTCAGTATCTGGTGTGGCCACCATTTGCCTCATGCTGTGCGACTCATCTCCTTCACATAGAGTGGATCAGGCTGTTTATTGTGGCCTGTGCAATGTTGTCCCAGTCCTCTTCAATGGCAGTGTGAAGTTGCTGGATATTGGCGGGAACTGGAACACGCTGACGTACAAGTCCACCTAGAGCATCCCAAAGATGTTCAAATGGGTGACATATCTGATGAGTATGCAGGCCATGGAAGAACTGGGACATTTTCAGCTTCCAGGAATTGTGTGCAGATCCTTGCGACATGGTGCATTGTCATGTTGAAACATGAGGTGATGGCGTGACAATGGGCCTCAGGATCTTGTCACGGTATCTCTGTGCATTCAAATTGCCATTGATAAAATGCAATTGTGTTCGTTGTCTGTAGCTTCTGCCTGCCCATACCATAACCCCACTGCCACCATGGGGCATTCTGTTCACAACGCTGATATCAGCAAACCGCTCGCACTCACCATGACATCTGCTCGCTACAGTTGAAACTGGGATTCCTTCGTGGAGAGCACACTTCTCCACAATGCCAGTGGCCATCGAAGGAGAGCATTTGCCCACTGACTTCGGTTACGACGCCAAAATGCAGTCAGGTCAAGACCCTGGTGAGGACAACAAGCACGCAAATGAGTGAACTTGAGACGGTTTCTGACCATTTGTGAAGATATTCTTCGGTTGTCTGAACCCACAGTTTCATCAGCTGTCCGGGTGGCTGGTTCTCAGATGATCACACAGGTGAAGAAGCCAGATGTGGAGGTCCTGGGCTGCCGTGGTTACACATGGTCTGCGGTTGTGAGGCCGGTGGGACGTACAGGGCCTTGCAAAGGTATTCACCCCTTGGTGTTTTTCCCATTTTGTTGCACTACAACCTGTAATTTAAATTGATTTTTCATGTAATGGACAAAATAGTCCAAATTGGTGAAGTGAAATGAAAATAATTACTACAAAACAAAAACCTGAAAAGTGGTGCGTGCATATGTATTCACCCCCTTTGTTATGAAGCCCTTAAATAAGATCTGGTGCAACCAATTACCTTCAGAAGTCAAACAATTACTTAAATAAAGTCCACTTGTGTGCAATCTAAGTGTCACATGATTTGTCACATGATCTCAGTATATATACACCTGTTCTGAAAGGCCCCAGAGTCTGCAACACCACTAAGTAAGGGGCACCACCAAGGAGCTCTCCAAACTGGTCAGGGACAAAGTTGTGGAAAAGTACAGATCAGGGTTGGGTTATAAAAAAATCCAAAACTTTGAACATCCCACGGAGCATCATTATTAAAAAATTGAAAGAATATGGCACCACAACAAACCTGCCAAGAGAGGGCCGCCCACCAAAACTCACGGACCAGGCAAGGAGGGCATTAATCAGAGAGGCAACAAAGAGACCAAAGATAACCCTGAAGGAGCTGCAGAGCTCCACAGCGGAGATTGGAGTATGTGTCCATAGGACCACTTTAAGCCGTACACTCCACAGAGCTGGACTTTACGGAAGAGTGGCCAGAAAAAAAGACATTGCTCCCACATGCATTTCGCCAAAAGGTATGTGGGAGACTCCCCAAACATATGGAAGAAGGTACTCTGGTCAGATGAGACTAAAACTGAGCTTTTTGGCCATCAATGAAAACACTATGTCTGGCGCAAACCCAACAATTTTCACATCACCCTGAGAACACCATCCCCACAGTGAAGCATGTTTTTCATCAGCACGGACTGGGAAACGGGTCAGAATTGAAGGAATGATGGATGGCGCTAAGTACAGGGAAATCTTTGAGGGAAACCTGTTTCAGTCTTCCAGAGATTGGAGACTGGGATGGAGGTTCACCTTCCAGCAGGACAATGACCCTAAGCATACTGCTAAATCAACACAAGTGGTTTAAGGGGGATCATTTAAATGTCTTGGAATGGCCTAGTCAAAGCCCAGACCTCAATCCAGTTGAGAATCTGCGGTATGACTTAAAGATTGCTGTACACCAGCGGAACCCATCCAAATTGATGGAGCTGGAGCAGTTTTGCCTTGAAGAATGGGCAAAAATCCCAGTGGCTAGATGTGCCAAGCTTATAGAGACATACCCCAAGAGCCTGCAGCTATAATTGCTACAAAAGGTGGCACTACAAATGATTGACTTTGGGGGGGTGAACATTTATGCATGCTCAAGTTTTCTGTTTTTTGTTTCACAACAAAAAAATATTTTGCATCTTCAAAGTGGTAGGCATATTGTGTAAATCAAATGATACAACCCTCCCAAAAATCTATTTTAATTCCAGGTTGTAAGGCAACAAAATTGGAAAAATACCAAGAGGGGTGAATACTTTCGCAAACCACTGTACTGCCAAATTATCTAAAACAACATTAAATGATCTGGTAACAGCTCTGGTGGACATTCCTGCAGTCAGCATGCCAACTGCACACTCCCGCAAAGCTTGAGACATCTGTGGCATTGTGTTGTGTGACAAAACTGCACATGTTAGTGCCATTTTATTGTCCCCAGCACAAGGTGCACCTATGTAATGATCATGCCGTTTATCAACTTCTTGATATGCCACACAGGTCAGGTGGATGGATTATCTTGGCAAAGTAGAATTTTTCTTTTTTTTTTGCTCACTAACAGGGATGTAAACACATTTGTGCACAACATTTGAGAGAAATAAGCTTTTTATGCATATGGAACATTTCAGGGCTCTTTTATTTCAGCTCATGAAACATGGGACCAACACTTCACATGTTGCATTTATATTTTTGTTCAATCTTGAACATGATTATTTATTTTGGATGCAATTTGAATGGAATTGATGGAGAGAGAAAAATACTATGAGAGAGTGCTCACATGCACAATTATTTAAAGCAACGATATTCGAGTGATAGCCTGTTTTAAAACTTTGCATCTGCAATTAAAAAATATATATTTCCCAAAAAAATGAAGGTAACCCTGAAAGCGAGATGGATATGTATAAATTAGACATGCACTCAGTTTTTATATTACTATTGTATCTGCTCATCTGCAGCAAATATATACCTGTCACAAGAAAAAAGTTACCATGATGAGATGATACATGCATTGTAAACTGCACTCCATACCGAGATGTGCTGTCTGTCCCCACCCTGAGCGTTGATGATTGATCATGCAGATAACTGAGAGTAGGCCATAGAGAAGCCAGATTTAGAAATGTAACAGTTCCATTTCACATAATCCTGTTCATAAAAATAATTTATTATAATTTACAGGTTTCTCACAGTTATTGATTGCGGGAAAAGAGAGTGGGTTTGAGCAGGAGATCTCAGTAAATCTCGGTAACCCGTTTCCTGCTATTCAACCCTAGCTACTACTACTAAAGCATATAGCATTACTGCTCTCTGAGCAATGATGCTTACAGCATCTGTAAATAGCCCATTCAATCTACCTACCTCATCCACATATTGTTAATATGAACTTTTTGCACACCAGTATTTCTACTTGCACATCATCATCTGCACATCTATCACTCCAGTGTTAATTTGCTGAATCGTAATTACTTCGCTACTATGGCCGATTTATTGCCTTACCTCCTCACGCCATTTGCACACACTTTATATAGATTTTTTTTCTATTGTGTTATTGACTGTCCGTTTGTTTATTCCATGTGTAACTCTGTGTTGTTGTATGTGTCGAACTGCTTTATCTTGGCCAGGTCGCAGTTGTAAATGAGAACTTGTTCTCAACTGGCCTACCTGGTTAATTAAAGGTGAAATAAAAATGTAAAAATCACCAAGCCAAGCCAGCAACACCTCAGCAGCCACACCGTATTCAGTCAGTCATACTACAAGAGCTACTACTCCTAAACTCGTCTGGCAGAATTACAGACTACTCTAGAATCTCTGGTAGGGATGTGACAAATGGACAATTGTTTTTAACGTTTAAACTGCATTTTTAAAATCCGTTTTCGGTTGACTTTTTTTCTTTTTCCCCCACAGAAATTCACAATTCAACTGTGCTGCCGCCAGCAACGGTTTCGGTCTCACAGTGAGTCCCTTTCAGATGGTTAAGCATTGCACAAGTACTTCCATTACTGTACCTCAATTTCACCTCACAAAGTTTGCTTTTCCTTTTCATTTAACTTCTCAAAGTATTGCCATACAGGAGTTCGCCATTTTTCTAGCTGTTAACGATGATGACAGTGGTGGAGAGTCGACTACAAAATAATTGAATTCTCGATTTCTTGGTTTGCAATGTCTCGCAACTTCAGTAAAGCAGGACCTATCATCAATGAATAGGCTAGGAAGACTGAACACACACTTACATCATAAGCCAAGAGAAAGAGCAGGGGTGAAATCATTAGTCCAAAACTGAACATTTTGCAACTAAAACGAGAGTTTCTATTGGACAAATACAGGTAGATCCCTTTCCGTGTCATTCCGTTTGCTTCCGTTTAAGAAATGTTTTGCAACAGAATTGGCGTAATGAATAAACCCCGGGCAAGCCAGCGCAATGTAGAGAGAGGAGGGGGTTGGCAGAAAAATATTTGGTGTGCATATGTCTTGGTAATCTGTCTTGCATTCTTCGCAAATTCACCAAAGTAACCTAAAGTTTGCCTCGTTCTCTCTGGATTTGTTTAAATTACACAACATTCCCCAGGCCTTTATAGCCTATTGTCTATTTAGGCTATAACACAGAAAATAATGTTTTGTGATAACTGCACTGCAATCTTAACTTTATGGGATTTTTCTTCACGTTATAAAAAATTCCAATTTCATTTAAACGTTTTAACGTTTAAGTGTTGGAACACCACTAATCTCTGGGGCAGTGGCATGAACACAGCTGACATACAGAGATCAGAAATCCTCCCAGGTATAGTATCTGTCTGCTGGCCAAGACAGACAGCCTTCCTGGTGTGGTAGACAGAAAGAAGCACCACCACCATGCTAACCTAGCCTGGTCCCACATCTTTCAGCAGTTGGCATGACATCAAAGACAGATCTGGGACCAGGCTATACTAATCCCGCAGAAGAACATAGAACACGTGAATTTATATTAGTATAATATATATTCAATTTAGCAGACACTTTTATCCAAAGAGGCTTACAGTCATGGGTGCATGCATTTTCGTAGACAGGTTAGCTACATGTATAATAACTAACCCATCTGGAGAAAATGCAACACATTCATGTATAGCCACACTGACTAGTTCCAAACCCCACTGGAGACAAAATATATACAACACATTCATTTATGATGCAATTACATCAATATGCTGCTTGTGTTACATAACAGGAAATAGGATCCAAGCCAAGTTAAGGCCTGCTAGTTAGTGGTGAATGTCTGGTAATATTCCTGCTAAAAAATGGCTTGACCTCAGTAATGTGTGTTTGTGGAGTGGTGGGTTTGTCGTTGGTTCCCGCTCTCTCCCTGCAGCCCCAGGGCTGGTAGTATGGTGTAATACAGGTTTTCCCCAGGTTACATGCAAGTGTGCACACAAATCACCTCCTGTGTGTTTGCAGAGAACCTCCTTCCTGCTCCTCGTACGTACTACGTTCAGTCACCCCACACTGCAGAGTTCAGTTTAGCAACCATGTAAGGACTTGTTACCCTTTAAAGCAGCAATCACCCCTGGTTCGGTAAAAAGCTAAGGGCGGGGCTGGAGAAGTTTAATCACTCTCAAATTCATAGACAGAGCTATGGATGCAAGCACTGACCATCCATGATATCAAAATTATAGTTTTAACCATGTTAGGATGCTATACAGTGTTTGTTTAAAATTGTATCAGTTTACAAACATTGGAGTAAAACAAGCTTATATTTTGGGTTCTAATGGGGAACAACAGTTGAACTAAGCTCATGAGGCATTTACAAGTTATATTCATATCAATGGGTACACATAATTCATTTATACATCACAAGAAGTGGGTGTAGCAACTGCTGATTGCCCATTTAACCTTACGCTCCACAGAAAACTCTTGCTATTAACAAGACTTAGGTTCTGATTCTTTCACACTCACTTTACAGAAGCAAGCACTTCAGTATAAAAGCCTTTTCCAGGGCAGTCCTTCCAAGCCAGAGGCAAAATAGGAAATCCAGAATAAATAGCTAGAAAAAAATTAGAAAACATCCAAAACAATACTGACTGATGGTGTTTCCTGTTTGTGGTCCCACATCGATCCAGAGCTATGGTCTGTGTCCCAAATTACACCTGATTCTCTATGTAGTGCACTACTTTTTACCAGGGCCAATAGGGCTCCTTTCTCCCCCTCCCTAGGCCACCCCTCTCTCTTCCTCTCTCCCGCTCTCCCCCCTCTCCCGCACTCCCCCTCCTCCCTCTCCCTCCTGCTGGCACCAGAAGCTATAATCATGTTACAGGATATGACTTAGACTGTTATCTATCCATCTGTGTGTGTGTGTGTGTGTGTGTGTGTGTGTGCGTGCGTGCGTGCGTGCGTGCGCGTGCGTGTGTGTGTGTGTGTGTGTGTGTGTGTGTGTGTGTGTGTGTGTGTGAGAGAGAGTGTGTAAAGTCAGTGGCCAGTCAGCTCTCTGTAATTATGATGTTATTATATAAATAACCATAATCCACAGCTCTTAAAGTGTCAAATACAGAGCACTTTATTACGACAAAAAGAGACATGAGAAGTGTAGGTAATACTGCAGAACAATGATGCTACATCTGCCTGGAGAAGAGCGGAGCGCAATCAAATGAAAGTGTCTAGCTATGCCTCCCACCCAACACTTTACACCGAACAAATGCTGAAACAATCAATACACCACACCTCAGCTTTGCTATGGTTGAATCTAACAGCCACACGCATCATTACCACACACTATTTCAATTTATGTTTCACTTCACATAGTTTATATCTTTAGGATGCATTTAGCATTTATCCTCAATCATAATGGTATAAGACGGAGGTAAACTAGCTAGTTGCGAGTGGAGAAAGGAACACGTAACTCTTTTGCTAGACCACTACAATAATTCATCACCCCCTTTTTGTGATCGTCCTGACTTCAGTACATTCTCCGAGACATTGGTCTATAGTGCTCTCCTCAAGGGTTAATAAAGATGGATTTTATAGCTCTTTTCAAGAATCATCATTTCCCTTTAGACGTGTTGTTGTTGTACATCTGACACAAATAGATATCCGTATGCTAAGCAAGACTGCATCTGAACCTGATATGCTATATAAACTGTCAGCTTTATCACGAGCCATTACATCACAGGCAGAGTGAGATGAAACGGCTTCCAGAGAAAATAAACAGATATTTATATGCCATTAATCACAGATACTACCCTTTATAAAAACATGTTTGGGAATAATTTATGAGACATTTGTGCATTATTTGTGAAGTATTTGTGAAATATTTGTGAATCATTTGTGGGTAAAAAAAAGAAGGTTTTATCTCCGCCACAAAATGACTACAATTTATCACCATGGCAAGCTAAAGCTATCACAGTAAAGTATCCAGCATCTTAAAAATAACAAAATCGTCTATAAGGGGAAACAATCGGTGAATCCGACAGAGGGGATGTTCTTAAACAGGAGTTCCCTTATCTGAATTAGTGCTGTATGTCATAGAGCACAAACATGGCTGACAATCAGCTGGGGGCCTGAAGCAGCTTCCGGAAAGATTCATCAATAACCTGAAAATGAATTTGGGGATCATCTAAGGGCCTGATTGATTGAATAAACTTTATCGATCCACAGAGGGGAAAATGGGTTGTTCTTTCAACCGTCTGTATCTAAATAGCTAAAGTATTTGCAGCAGTAGGCAGTGGGATTTAACTGCATCATTGATACAGTACTTAACTAAGCATACTGAGTTGTTCTGTTCCGCACACACCTGGGAGGAAGAGAGCAGTGCATGCAGAAACCTGACAGAGCTCTGAAGGAAGAGCATGACGGATGCATAGCGCTCGGAGAAGCGAGCCCCACCACTGCACTGAGTGCACTTCACCCCAGCTGCCTGCAAAATGATCATGACGTAAAGTTTGTGATCTGGAGCGACATTTCAGACAAGCCCTGCTGATGTCCTGATGCTCCTGCTCAATACAGAGAGTAACAGGGAAAACTCAAGTCCCAAGAAAGTGCGTTTTTGACATAAAGATAAACTGTACTAGTTGTTCAAGCTCTGATCTTGTCTCATCTTGATTACTGTGCGGTAATATGGCCAGGTGCAGCAGAGAAGACGTAGTAAAGCTGCAGCGGGCTCAAAACAAAACAGCACTCCCTGCCCTTAACTGCACACACATCTAACATCCACAACATGCATGATAGTCTTTCATGGCTGAGGGTTGAGGAGAAATTGACTACTTCTCTTCAAGTCTTTTTATGAAATATGTGTCATGTTGAAAATGTCTAACCACTTGTATAATCTATTTGCATACACTTCAAACAGACATACATACCCCCCCCCCCTATGCGTTTCTTCACTGTACCCAAACCAAAAACAGATGTAATGCGTCGCTCTGTTACGTATAGAGCCATGTCATCATGGAATGCTTTGCCACCAAAGGTAAGTCAGACAAAAGGCAAGATGAGCATTAAAAAACAGATGAAAAAAACATATTGTATCACAGAGCCTCTCTATCTAAAGATCTCATTTAACTGTGACTAAGAATATTAATATGTACAGTATATATGAATAATTTGTAAATAGTGTTTTTTGTCTTTTTTTGTCTTTCTAATATATAACTCGTATTTTTTTATATATTTCTTCGTATTACATATTTTATTTACTTAATGTCCTTGTCTATAGTTGTTCTGTACTTAGTCGTGTATTTGTACATTTTATATGGACCCCAGGAAGAGTAAAGGGGATCCTCATAAACTAAAACTAAACTTCTCAGCTTTTTAATTTAAGCTTTTATTTTCATTGTTTTTTATTCATTTTTCCCTGTAAAACACCTTGCGGTGCACTCCATGTCTGAAATGTGCTGTATAAATAAAGCTTGATTTGATTTGATAAACTACTAGTCCTGATTGCTGAAGTGAACTCAACTGCTCTGCAGCTGCATGTGCGTATTTACGGGATCAAACTGGGACACTTTCACTTCTGGCACTTTTCTAATTAATTATTGATTTTAAATCCATCAACTTTCATCAATCTTACAGCCTTTGAATTAAATGTGTTCAGTGGTTCAGTGTGACAAGATCTGCAACTGTTTAGATTTGCATGATAGTGCTTTTAAAAAGCAGCCAGTTCGGCAAAAATCCAGATATATAGCAAAGCTTCTGGTCTGAAAGACTAGGCCTGCATCCCAAATGGCACTCTATTCCCTACATCATGCACTACTTTTGACCAGGGCCCGTAGTTTATTCAATTACCCACCTCTTACCCAGCTGTCTAGAGTGGGGATTCCATATGTCCTTGGAATGGTCGGCGGGCCGGAACATAATTACAAATCATTTCGCAAGAAGCCCAAACAGATCAGAAAGCTTGGGGGGACAAATAAAATCACCCACGGGCCATCATTTGGGGATCCTTGCCCTGGAATTCCTCAAGCATAGTCATTCTTGCAAAACATGGTGTAATATATGTCTCTGCTATTACCACTAATACCTTACAGTGAGAGCAGAAGGTGCTCTACAACCCAGATCTTTCCAGCTTCAAAGATGGTGAACGAGCAACACTGTCTGGTGCTATTCCGAAACACACAACAGGATGTGGTCTCTGCAATGGCAGAGAGTATTGAGTGCATAAAGCGAACAGCAATGCATGTGATGTATGACAGTAGAGATTCTCTTCTAGTCCTGTTCTAGTTATGCTGAGAACATCATGCCAGCCCAGAAAAACAAAGATACACTCACTGGTCAACAAGCACAACATGGTTTCATATACAGTGCATTCGGATAGTATTCAGACCCCTTGACTTTTTACACATTTTGTTATGTTACAGCCTTATTCTAAAATGGATTCAATTGTTTTTTCCCCCTCATCAATCTACACACAATACCCCATAATGACATCACAATACCCCATAATGTCAAAGCAAAAAGTGTTTACATTTTTTTTTTAATATGACATTTACATAAGTATTTATTAGTACATTTACATAAGTATTCAGACCCTTTACTCAGTACTTTGCTGATGCACCTTTGGCAGTGATTACAGCCTCGATTTTTCTTGGGTATGACGCTATAAGCTTGGCACACCTGTATTTGGAGAGTTGCTCCCATTCTTCTCTGCAGATCCTCTCAAGCTCTGTCAGGTTGGATGGGAAGCGTCGCAGCACAGATATTTTCTGGGCTCTGGCTGGGCCACTCAAGGACATTCAGAGACTTGTCCCGAAGCCACTCCTGCATTGTCTTGGCTGTGTTCTTAGGGTCGTTGTCCTTTTGGAAGGTGAACCTTCGCCAAAGTCTGAGGATGTCGCTGTACTTTGCTCCGTTCATTCTTCCTTCTTCTTCTAGATCCTGACTAGTCTCCCTGTCCCTGCCGCTGAAAAACATCCCCACAGCATGATGCTGCCACCCTCAAGCTTCACTATAGGGATGGTGCCAGGTTTCCTCCAGATGTGACACTTGGCATTCAGGCCAAATAGTTTAATCTTGTTTTCATCAGACCAGAGAATCTTGTTTCTCAAAGTCTGAGAGACCTGTAACTCCAAGCGGGCTGTGCCTTTTACTGAGGATTGGCTACCGTCTGGCCACTCTACCATAAATTTTGAGTCTCATATCAAAGGGTCTGAATATTTATGTAAATAAGATATTTATTTAAATAAGATATTTTTGTGTTTTATACATTTGCTAATATTTCTAAAAACCTATTTTCACTTTGTCATTATGGGGTATTGTGTGTAGATTGATGAGCATTTTTATTTATTTAATCCATTTTAGAATAAGGCTGTAGCGTAACAAAATGTGGAAAAGGGGAAGGGGTCTGAATACTTTCTGAATGCACTGTATACAGTAGATATACTTTTTAGCAAGCATGAACCCCCCTTTTGAAAAGCCCTGAGGTAGTAATCCATTCACAATTTCAGATTTGTCATACCACCACTACTACAATAGATAGACCAACCAAGCAACACACAATCAAATCAGACCACTACAATACAATCCATAACAACCAGGTCGACCAATAGTAGAAAAGCAGTGCCTCTATAATTAGGGTGTCCAATCAAAAATGCATATTTTGACCAATTTGTGTAGACACACCTCTAAGAAAAACAATGGTCCAAACATCATGTCTCGATCAAATCAAATCATATTAAATGTTATTTGTCACATGCTCTGAATACAACAGGTGTAGAACTTACAGTGAAATGCTGAATACAACAGGTGTAGTAGACCTTACAGTGAAATGCTGAATACAACAGGTGTAGTAGACCTTACAGTGAAATGCTGAATACAACAGGTGTAGTAGACCTTACAGTGAAATGCTGAATACAACAGGTGTAGTAGACCTTACAGTGAAATGCTGAATACAACAGGTGTAGTAGACCTTACAGTGAAATGCTGAATACAACAGGTGTAGTAGACCTTACAGTGAAATGCTGAATACAACAGGTGTAGTAGACCTTACAGTGAAATGCTGAATACAACAGGTGTAGTAGACCTTACAGTGAAATGCTGAATACAACAGGTGTAGTAGACCTTACAGTGAAATGCTGAATACAACAGGTGTAGTAGACCTTACAGTGAAATGCTGAATACAACAGGTGTAGTAGACCTTACAGTGAAATGCTGAATACAACAGGTGTAGTAGACCTTACAGTGAAATGCTGAATACAACAGGTGTAGTAGACCTTACAGTGAAATGCTGAATACAACAGGTGTAGTAGACCTTACAGTGAAATGCTGAATACAACAGGTGTAGTAGACCTTACAGTGAAATGCTGAATACAACAGGTGTAGTAGACCTTACAGTGAAATGCTGAATACAACAGGTGTAGTAGACCTTACAGTGAAATGCTGAATACAACAGGTGTAGTAGACCTTACAGTGAAATGCTGAATACAACAGGTGTAGTAGACCTTACAGTGAAATGCTGAATACAACAGGTGTAGTAGACCTTACAGTGAAATGCTGAATACAACAGGTGTAGTAGACCTTACAGTGAAATGCTGAATACAACAGGTGTAGTAGACCTTACAGTGAAATGCTGAATACAACAGGTGTAGTAGACCTTACAGTGAAATGCTGAATACAACAGGTGTAGTAGACCTTACAGTGAAATGCTTTACTTACAAGCTCTTAACCATCAATGCAGTTTTAATTAAGAAAAATACATAAATAAAAATAAGAAATAAAAGTAACAAATAATTAAAGAGCAGCAGTAAAATAACAATCCGTTCAAAATTGACTGGAGTATTTACCCTTGTAGGATGGCCAAGATTATTACTAAATCAATGGAGGCCAGAGGGAAAGGGTCAAGGAAAGTAGCATTGCGTCATCTAGGCTGGATGCTGTGTGATAATTAAGGTTACCTGACAGGCTCACCGTTGAACTCGTCATCTTTCTTCTCCAATCCGAGACTTGTCCTGAAGCCACTCCTGCATTGTCTTGGCAATAAAGAGGTAGGATGGATATCGATTTTGAGACATGACATGTATTTTCATAGTTTAGCATACGCTTTCCATATTAACGCGAAATTCCTGATATTTTTCTAAAATGTATCCGAAAAACAAGCGTACCTCTGTGAAATGTCAAAGGAGCCCTGAGCTGAACTCGTCATTTAATTGACCTTTTTGCGATCCCGCGGAAACAACTTTGGAGGAGACCACCACAACAAGTAAAATCCACAAAACTCGCTGCGAGAAGCGGCACCACTCTGTCAACAGAGCTCAGTGCTTTAGACTACAAAATCTGCCTTTTTGGATATAATGTCAATGGTATGTTTGAGAAAGACCCCTCTGAATGATTCAGAACATGAAGGATCATATTTGTCTTGGTGAAATGTATTTTATAACATAAGGAAGTGAATTTTCATCGCCAAAGTGTGTTTTCACCCACTCTGGGCAGAGTGGGAGGAAACCCTTCTATAATGTATGTCCCAAGAGAGGACTGAGGAGGTGGGATCTGAGGAGGAGCAGAGACTGACTGAGAGATGAATCACTACTGATGAGTTATTGCCTTTGTGTATGTGTGTGTGTGTGTGTGTGTGTGTGTGTGTGTGTGTGTGTGTGTGTGTGTGTGTGTGTGTGTGTGTGTGTGTGTGTGTGTGCCTGACTGTGTTTTCCCAAGTGTGTGTGTGTATGCACTGGTGCGTGCTTGTGTGTGTGTGTTTGTGTGCGTGTAAGAACTATCTCTGCTAAGACTTGTTGCTAAGAGATCTGCCAAGACTTTTAATTGTGGATTATGACAAGGCAGACAGCCATTAAAGAGAGCAGCCCTATTCACTTCATCCTGCTATGATACAAAAAGAGAGAGAGAAAGAGAGAGAGAGAGAGAGAGAGAGAGAGAGAGGGGCACTTCAAAACAGTGTTCTGTTTGAGGCCTGACACGGATGTTGACACGAATGAAATGTTTCTTGTTGTGTTTATAAAGTCGTAATTCAAATCCACATTCAACAATGAACGTGGAGGACAACCCACACTTGTGTATCCTGTAACAGCTCTGCTCTCCTCTCGACCTCATCAAGTTCATGAACATCTAAGAAGATACCTATTCATTTGAACTTGTTACACCTCCATGAACACGTTTTTAATCAGTAAACATGCCATAACATTGCTGTTTCTGACAGATGCTAAGTCATTTTCAACATGATTCAAACCTGGCTATATTCTTCATAGAAAATAGACACAAAAACATGAACGGAATAGTCTGGACAAGGTACTGTATCTGTCGTGTCCCTGTGATGCTGTTCTGTGAGACAGTCTTCTGACTCATAAGATATTGGTAGAATCATATGTGCCATGAATTCTTCACAGGGAAACAGCACACAGAAAATACACATCATGAAAACAAGGAGAGGGAGCGAGTATCCAAACCAGCGTTGTCAAACAATAGAAATTACAGATAAACAGAATGTCTCTAGGTTGGATGAGCATAGTGCACAGTGAGCATGTCATACAAGACAAACTACTGGTGATGATGCACAACAACACCACCACATCCCAGGTCTATTGACAGGTACACAGTGATGAGACAGACGCGGCCCACAGGCCGGCTTCCCTACTGGGGCTCCGTGATTAGATTCAGCTAGCTCAGCATCAGCCGGGCCAGGGGCAGAGAGGAGACTACGTTCCAAATGGCATCCTAGTCCCTATATAGTGAATCATCACACAACCTATGGGTCCTGGTCAAAAGTAGTGCACTACATAGGGAATAGGGTGCTATTTGGGACTCTGACATGGAGGCTTGGAGGAGGAAAAGAGAAATGCTAATGTAGGAAACGGGCAGGCTTCACTGACAACAACAAGTGCCTGATGTGGAGAGCGGCTCGTTGATAGGCCACTTTGAAAACAGGATGAGCTCTTTTGTCTGATTCAAAGGGAGCCAGGCAGTAAAAAAAAAACGGTTAGCCCAATTGGACTAGCGTGTTGTGTAGCTGGTCTTCCCTTTGTGTGTGTGTATGTGTGTGTGTCGAGGAGAAGGGCAGCTGGCCTATGGGTCTGTAGGGTCTGGTCTCTTTTGTCCCGGAGATGTAATGAGATGAGACTCCCTCTCTGGGACCCTTGGCTTTCTATTGTCACCACTACCCGGGCTGCGGCTGGTGTGAAACTGAGTGGTGTGGCCTTGTGCTCTCAGTGTTACAGTAAGGAGCTAGATCTGCGTTTTAAATGTCACCTTATTCCCTATAAAGCGTCTCAGAGTAGGAATGCTGATCTGGGATCAGGTTCTACCCGTCTATATAATCTTATTCATTATGATCTAAAATGAAAAACTGTATCCTGGATCAGCATTCCTAGCTAGCACTCTGTGTGAATACGGACCATGATTGCAAAGGAAAAACACTCAAAAGTGGAAAAGTGAACCACCCACAACTCAGCAACAGAACAGTTGTATGCTGAGTGGCCTGGCCTTTAACCCAAAACGAATAGACTAACGAGGTTAGGTCTCCATGAAATCAGCAGAGAAGGAGGAGAGCGATTGCAAAAGGAAAACAATATCTTGCTGGACAAGAATCCTGGCTTGTCCTTGAATGAAAAAGAGACAAAGCCACAAATAGCTGGAGGTGGGGAAAAATAACAGCGATCACAAAGAAATGAGACCTTTATTCTTCCGATCCCTCACCTAGTAGCATTGTGACATGAGGGGGTACTGTTGTTATCTCATGCTACATATTGTTATCTCATGCTACATGTTGTTATCTCATGCTACATATTGTTATCTCATGCTACATGTGTGCATTCGTTTGTTTGTGTGTGTGTTATCTGAGGTCTAGGCCAAACGGCCGTGGCATGAAAAGGTTTCTGTTCTCTGTGTTATCAGGCCTGAGTGATGGGCTCCTAGCATAGAAGGGGGGAGGGGATCATACTGGGACAGCCAGCCCACTCAGGAGACACTGTAGAGGGGGAAGGGTGAGGAACAGCCAGCCCAGAGCCCACTCCTGAGACATTGGATTTAGACAGAGCAAAGAGCCAGCAGCCTAGCACATTACATTATGACATTATGACATACCTGGGATTTAAAGTTGGATTTACATTAGTAAAATATGTGTAGTGAGATCTATCTCTTCAAAGTCAGATTTGCAACTTTCTATTTACACTAGGCTTGGACATGGTGTAGCTAAAGCCACATTCCTGCTTCATGTTTGAGTGCAGCTATTGGAATACCGTAAATACCATAGTATATAGAAAAACAAAATAAGATAACAATTCCAGCTATACAGGAGCTTCTTATCTTATTTTTTTGTTTGTTTGTTTAACTTTTAACCCTTTTTTTCTCCAATTTTGTGATATCCAATTGGTAGTTACAGTCTTGTTCCATCGCTGCAACTCCCCTACGGACTCAGGAGAGTCGAGAGCTATGAGTACTCTGAAACACAACCCCGCCAAGCCGCACTGCTTCTTGACACACTGCTCGCTTAACCCGGAAGCCAGCCTTACCAATGGAAACACTGTTCAGCTGGCGACCACCGTCAGCTTGCAGGCGCCCGGCTTGCCACAAGGAGTCGCTAGACTGAGAAGATCACTAGCCGGCTTCCACCCGGTTACGCAACCCTGCACCTTAAGAGGCTGCTGCCCCATATACATAGACTTCGAATCACTGGCCACTTTAATAATGGAACAATAGTCACTTTAATAATGTTTACATACTGCTTTACTCATCTCATATGTATATAATGTATTCTATTCTACTGTATTTTAGTCAATGCCACTCCGACACCGCTCAATCTAACATTTATATATTTCTGAATTCCATTATTTTACTTTTAGATTTGTGTGTATTGTTGTGAATCATTTTTTGACACTACTGCACTTTTGGAGCTAGGAACACAAGCATTTCGCTACACCCGCAATACTATCTGTTAAATATGTGTATGTGACCAATAAAATGTTATTTGATTTTAGAAAACTATGGCACAAGGAAATATGTTGATATATTTTTAAAGCCTTTCATTTTAAATTTGGCAAATTACTGGTATTAAGTTAAGTTAATTAAGGTCATTCTTGCAGGGACATGTGGTGTGGGAGAGCCATTGTCTTTACATTATACCACTCAGAGGGGGGTATGTGTTGTAGATGTCTCCCACACTACCTCCGGAGTTAGGCGGGGAGATATCTCTTAAATCTAGATTTAAATCTACATCTGTCTCTTTAAGATGGCCGCATGCTTCGTGCATATATTATGACGACAATTAGAGATTTTCGTTTTCGTTTTAGGCAACTATTTTTCATCGGTTCGTGCACACAAATAACAGTCATTGGTCAACAGTAGGGATTCATGAAGTGTTTGTTGTCATTCAACAAGAGACGGCTCGTTTTCATGCACATTGTTTTACTTGAGAAATATTACACCAAACTTAGATGTAAAATTGTGTGACTAAGATCTCCCCAGCAAAACCGTCAAAATTAATGACAAATTTCTTGAGTTATCTTAGATTTATTCTGACTACTTTGAGGAAGTGTATACTGGCTACGGTGTCTCAAAACGGACACACTATTGGCACCTTTTCTTGTTTTTCAAGCGAAGGTCTTTTAAGGGAGTATGCAAGCACACTCATTCGGTTCACCTAGCCAGCCGAACCGAAGAATGCAGCCTTTACACTACACACGTATCTCTCCTGGACCTAGTTTGTAGTGTAGTGTAAAGAGGCCCTAAGGCCACAGACACAAAGTCAAAATTATGTCTAAACCCCTTTTATTTCTACAATAAACCTAACCCTAACCTTAACTCTAACCTTAACAACACTGCTAACCCTATGCCCACCATAAACCTTAAATTAAAACCAAAAAGCTAATTTCTGATTTCTGATTTAGCCAATTTTGACTTTGTGGCTGTGGAATCTAGTGGAAACCGGATTTAAGGGCGGGGGAGGACAAGCATGACACAGAGATAAAGAATCATTATCTACATTTACCATATCTGGAGGAATTGAAGCAGGACTGGCTTCACATAACATCCAAGGCAGAGAACCCTCTCTAAGTAGTTAGAATCTCTCTTGGCTGCCTTTTATAAAAACCCAGGCTTTCATATTCCATTCCCCAAACAGCAATCAGGAATCATTCTTTCATATTATTCACAGGTTAGACACTCTAGTCTTTTTGTAAGCCTATAAAACAAGTTGTTGTAATGCAGTAACATTAACAAGAGAGGAGAGGTTGCTGCACTAAGTGGTGAGCTAAATAATGTGGATTGGTGTAGCCTAGTGGTTCAGAGCATTGGGCCAGTAACTGAAAGGTTGCTGGTTTGAATCCCTGAGCTGACAAGTTGAAAAAGTTGCTGATGTGCCCTTGACCAAGGCACTTAGTCCTAGTTTCTCTGAATAAGAGCATCTGCTAAATGACTTAATTATAATGGGTTTCCACTGTTGATAAATCCATGAGAGGGAGTGTGCAAGTGGATCTGCAGGATGCAGCTTTTAGTCAGGCCCAGATTACAGGACATTCTCCGGGGCTCAGTTTTTCAAAAGTTATTCAGACGTCGTCTTTTGAATAGGATTAAATGCATATAAATAGAATTAATAGAATGGACGAATCATTGACTTGAATGGGGACTCCCGTTCAATTCATTCTATTTCTATGCATTTAATCCTATCCGATAGCCGAAATCTGGGTAAATAGACCACTTTTGAAAGACTAGGACCAGAAGGTCAGACTGTAATCTAAAACACCCTCGTCCCCCTGTGAGACAAGCTAAGTGTAATTAATTCACAAATGACCGAATGCATTAATCAGAAGCATGGCAAGGCTCCACACAGGTGATCTTAATACACTGAATGAATCACTCAGAACAGAGGCAACAAACACAACACAGCACATTTCAATAACACATCAAGTGTGTGAGAATGGATGTGGGAGGTGGGGAAACTGGGAAACTGTTCATGCATCTCCGACTGATAACAGATCAATAGCGGTTTGGCGCCTGTTGTTTCCTATATAGAGGTGTGGGAAGGGGCAGACTGATGGGGCACAGGGGACAGGGAGCGTGTGTGAACTGTATGTGCGTGTAGGGTGGTGTCTGTTGGGTCATTTTCTGCCAAACCAAACCCCAGTGAGACTCTGACAGGGTAGGCTCAGCCAGATAAATACTTGTATGTCATCTCAGGAGTAAATGTGTGTTTGAAAGGCAGCCAGCACAGAAGGAAGTTAGAAAGACTACAGAGAGGAAGAGCCAGGACTGGAGTGGACAGCGGTTTTACCTTAGGAAAAGACTGCAGGTACTGTCAGATAATAATACACTTTTATACAACGGGTGGATCTAATCCTGAATGCTGATTAGTTAAATCCGCATTCCAGCCGGTGTCTATTCCACTCTATTCCAATCTATGACGATAAAATGCCTATTTACTCTGTTCCATCTGACTGCGCAATCCACTGTCTCGTCAACCCAGCCAGGCAATTTATAAACTTGATCTCCACTATAAAAAGCATCTAGACATTATCTCACATTTATTTTAGACTAAAATTTAGTTTTCATCAACAGAGATTTGTATTAACTTGCTGTCTGTCTCTCCGACATTTGCAACATTGTTTCAATATTCAAATTCGATCTCCTGCTTTCCCATAGTAATGCATGTGTCGGGAGTTGGGATATAAACAAAGAACTATCAATAGAAAACAGGCAAAACAAAACAAAATGCAGCTAGTTTGCAATCTTTCCAGCTTCAGTTTGAAGTGATTGTGTTAGCTGTGTCCAAATGAATGTCACTAGAAAACAGCTTAAACAAATGCAAATGCAGCTACTTTGCTGTTATTCTGGCTGTTTGACATGACTAAGTTAGCCGTAGTTGGCAAACTAGCAAGCAAGAGATAAAAACGTTACAAGCCAGTATGGCAATGAAACATTTACAACAAACAACTGGGTCTCGTCTATAGATACAGAACAAAAAGACTGAATGACTGGGTCGCGTCTCTGGCAAACGAACCGATAGAACGAACGACCAGCCAGCTTGGGTAGCAACCCTAGATTTCTGTCTGGACTATATCTTGTAGAAGGATGAAATAGTATGAATAAATTAATACTATTTTAATTAAAATACAGTGCATTCAGAAAGTATTCAGACCCCTAGACTTTTTCCACATTTTGTTACGTTACAGCCTTTTCCAAAAAGTATTAAATAAACAATTTTCCTCATCAATCTACACAAAATACCCCATAATGACAAAGCGGGAACAGATTTTTTTTGCAAAACTGAAATACCTTATTTACGTAACTATTCACACCCTTTGCTATGAGACTCGACATTGAGCTCAGGTGCATCCTGTTTCCATTGATCATCCTTTAGATGTTTCTACAACTTGATAGGTGTCCACCTGTGGTAAGTTCAATTGATTGGACATAATTTGGAAAGGCACGCACCTGTCTATATAAGTTCCCAAAGTTGACAGTGCATGAAACCAAGCCATGAGGTCGAAGGAATTGTAAGTAGAGCTCCGAAACAGGATTGTGTTGAGGCACAGATCAGAATGGTACCAAAAAATCTCTGCAGCATTGAAGGTTCCCAAGAACACTGTGGCCTCCATCATTCTTAAATGGAAGAAGTTTGGAACCACCAAGACTCTTCCTAGAGCTGGCCGCACGGTCAAACTGATACATCTTGGTGGAAGAGCCTTGGTGCTTCTACACCTGCATTGCTTGCTGTTTGGGGTTTTAGGCTGGGTTTCTGTACAGCACTTTGAAATATCAGCTGATGAAAGAAGGGCTATATAAATAAATACATTTGATTTGATTTGGTCAGGGAGTTGACTAAGAACCCGATGGTCCCTCTTGACAGAGCTCCAGAGTTCCTCTGTGGAGATGGGAGAACCTTCCAGAAGAATAACCATCTCTGCAGCACTCCACCAACCAGGCCTTTATGGTATAGTGGCCAGACGGAAGCCACTCGTCAGTATAAGGAACATAACAGCCCGCTTTGAATTATATATATTTTTTTAACCTATACTTAAATATGCAAGTCAGTTAAAAGAACAAATTCTTATTTACAATGATGGCCTACCCCAGATGACGCTGGGCCAACTGTGCGCCACCCTATGGGACTCCCAATCACAGCCGGATTTGATCCAGGGACTGTAGTGAAGCCTCTTGCACTGAGATGCAGTGCCTAAGAACGCTGCGCCACTCGGGAGCTTAGAATTTGCCAAAAGGCACCAAAAGACTCTCAGACCATGAGGAACAAGATTCTCTGGTCTGATGAAACCAAGATTGAACTCTTTGGCCTGAATGCCAAGTGACACGTCTGGAGGAAACCTGGCAACGGTGAAGCGTGGTGGTGGCAGCATTATGATGTGGCAATGTTTTTCAGCAGCAGGGACTGGGAGACTAGTCAGGATAGAGGGAAAGATGAACAGAGCAAAGTACAGAAAGATCCTTGATGAAAACCTGTTCCAGAGCGCTCAGAACCTCAGACTGGGGCAAAGGTTCCCCTTCCAACAGGACAACGACCCTAAGTGCACAGCAAAGACGACACAGAAGTGGCTTAAGGACAAGTCTCTGAATGTCCTTAAGTGGCCCTGCCAGATCATCTCTGGAGAGACATGAAAATAGCTGTGCTGACAGAGCTTCAGAGGATCTGCAGAGAAGAACAGGAGAAACTCCCCAAATACAGGTGTGAGCTTGTCGTGTCATACCCAAGAAAACTTCATAAACAAGAAAACTCAAGGCTGTAATAGCTGCCAAATATGCTTCAACATAGTACTGAGTAAAGGGTCTGAATACTTATGTAAATGTATTTTTATTTTTTGCTCAAATAAAAAACGTTTTTTTCTTCGTCATTATGGGGTATTGTGTGTAGATTGATGTAAACATGTCATCCATTTTAGAATAAGGCTGTAATTTAACAAAATGTGGAAAAAGTAAAGGGGTCTGAATACTTTCCGAATGTAAATCATTATATGAATATGTTGGTAACCTGTTGTATAAAAGTGATAATGCCCTCGAAGCCGGTGTTTGGAGGATATATTGGCACGGTCTGCCGGCCTTCAACATCGTCTCGGGCATTATAACTTAAATAACGCATGGCACTTAGTTTCTATTCAAAGCCACTTACAGTACGGTGAGTGCATGTGATTTTTAGCATGTGTATACGATCCCAATGGGAATTTAACCCACGACACCACACAAGATCACAGGTATAGTGTTATGACAAGACAGAATAACCTTCTTAGCAGTCTTAGGAGTGAAGGGGGGAGGGAGGAGAGTGAAGGGGGGAGTGAAAGGGGGTAGAGTGGAGTGAAGGAGTGAGGAGGGGGCCTACATGTACTGTGGCTTACATGTACATGGAAACAATGTTTCACTGGCTGACCCGTCAGTAATGCAGGGTAGAATGTCCAAGGCGCTCACTACAGCTGAGAAAGTAACAGGGCAGATAACAGCCAGCAGCATGACTATCAACTAATTCTTATTCATATCAGACATGGGCATCAAACCTTAATGACAAGTTCCAGCCTAGAGCTTTCTTTAAACATTTCTTGGAGGTGGATCATCTTGGATGAACAGGACAATGGTAGCAGCATCATATTTCTTCATAGTCCACTCTAAATGCACTGCTTCATCTAGGTGTAATAATGACAAGAGAAATAGAATACTTGTCTATGTTGAGGGGTATGAGTTTCTCTGGTTGACTATGGTCTATATACTTTGAAAAAAAGTTGCTATCTAGAATCTAAAAGGGTTCTTTGGTTGTGCCCATAGGAGAACCCTTTGAAGAACAGTTTTTGGTTCCAGGTGGAACCCTTTCAGTTCCAGGTGCATGGAACCTAAAATAGTTCTACCTGGAATGAAAAAGGGCTCTACCTGGAACCAAAAACGTCTGTCCTATGGCGAAACCCATTGGAAACCTTTTTTTCTTTAAGCTTGTAGCATACACACTAACAATACTTCTTCCCCTGATCTCTTTCTGAACTACAGTAGGCTAAATGCAAAGCAGATCACCAATCACACAACTCATTTACCAATTACATACAAACTAGATTGTATGAATAAATAAATGGAACATGGATAAATAAGAGTAAGCTTTTTCATAATTTTGATAATATCCCTAAATTATTCTTCAACAGTATCCCTCTGGAAACCAGATGATGAAAAGGATTGATGTTTTCCACCTGCTGTTTCCTAATAAGAAGAGAGCTAGGGATGGACAGATGGTGAAATCTACCCCGCCATGCAGAATTAACAATCAATACACAAGACAAGCAAACAACAAGAACAGCTCCAACGTATACGTGGACCGAAAGTTGGGAATTTGAACCACACAATTGTATCTTTAACAAAATCATTTCAATTACTATGTATCCTTTATTTTACCAGGGAAGTCATATTGGGATTGACATGCACTTTTCCAGTGAGCCCTGACTGGATATGCAGGGCAGACATAGATGGTTCAATCCATGTTCTAGTGCTGTTGATGGTTGCTTTTTAAAGTCAGGTGTCTTTAATACTGTATTATAAACCCTGTAGTGTAATAACCTATTTCACCTCCATCTAGGCCTACCTGTCTACACATCTTTATATTCAAAATTGCAATGTTAACAACTGACCATAATACAGTCACAAAACCACTACTTTCACACTCTGGGCTTCCCTCCCTCATAAAGAGGAATCTGATAACGATGCATAAAAAGGAGATTGAATATGCTGCCCCCGAACCCCTCTCTCCCATTCCCCCTCCCTCCTTCTCTCTCTCTCTCGCTCGCTTCCTCTAACACCTCTCTCTCTCTTTCTCTGCAAATGTATTGATTAGTAGTGTGGCGCTGACATGTAAATCGGACGATTTAAGGGCTACTGACCAATTCTGCTGTTGTGTGTGTTTCTGATCTTTTATTGTACATAATGTTTCCGCCATTGTTTTCTATGACTGAAAAGAGCTTCTGGACATCAGAACAGCGACCACTAACCTCGATTTAGTTGAAGAATTCTACTTCAATGACTCGGCCGCGCAGGCCATACTGCTCATCTGGGACCAGCCCCTAATCCACGACACGCGGAAGAGGAAAAAACGGAGCTATAGAGGCCGACATGGGGGCAGCCTGATGAAACTACGGAGGAGAGTAAATAAACCTCCTCTACCCTCTGTTCTATTGGCGAATGTGCAATCATTGGAGAACAAACTAGAAGAGCGCAGTTCGAGATTATGCTTCACAGAGTCGTGGCTGAACGAGGACAGAGCGGCAGCGTCTTGTAAACTCAAGGGCGGGGGTGTATGTATTTTTGTTAACAACAGCTGGTGCACGATCTCTAATATTAAGGAAGTGTCGAGGTATTGAATGCAAAACTTAGAATATTGCATGATAAGCTGTAGACCATACTATTTACCAAGAGAGTTTTTAGTTTTTAGTAGCTGTCTACTTACCACCACAAATCGATACTTTCACTAAGACTGCACTCAACAAGCTAAATAGGGCCATAAACCGACAAGAACATGCTCATCAGAGGTAGCACTCCTAGTGGCCAGTGATTTTAATGCAGGAAAATTGAAATCGGTTTTACCTCATTTCTACCAGCATGTCACCTGTGCAACTTGAGGGAAACAAACTTTAGATGACCTTTACTCCACACAAAGAGACGCATACAAAGCTCTCCCTCGCCCTCCATTTGGGAAAACTGACCATAACTAGACCCTCCTGATTCCGGCTTACAAGCAAAAACTCAAACAGGAAGTACACTCTAAGAACAAAGGGTTATTCGGCTATCCCCATAGGATAACCCTTTTTGGTTCCTGGTAGAACCCTTTTTGTCACCAGATAGAACTATTTGGGGTTCTATGTAGAACCCTTTAGGGAAGGGGTTCCACCTGGAACCAAAGCGGTTCTATTTGAAACCAAAAGGGGTTCTTCAAAGGGTTCTCCTATGAGGATAGCCAAAGAACCCATTTAGGTTCTAGACATTTTTGTTCTGTGTACCAGTGACACGCTCAATTCGGAAGTGGTCCAATGAAGCGGATGTAAAGTTACAGGACTGTTTTGCTATTCATCCGATGGCATTGAGGAGTTCAACACGTCAATCCCCAGCTTCATTAATAAGTGCATCGACGACGTCATCCCCATAGTGACCATTATACATATCACAACCAGAAGCAACGGATTAAAGGCAATATCCACACTGAGCTAAAGGCTAGAGCTGACACTTTCAAGGAAAGGGACACTAATCCAGACACTTGTGAAAAATCCTGCTTCGCCCTCTGACGAACCATCAAACAGGCAAAGCGTCAATACAGGACTAAGATCAAATCCTACTACGCCGGCTCTGACTCTTGTCGGGTGTGGCAGGGCTTGAAAACTATCACAGATTGCAAAGGAAAACCCAGCCACGAGCTGCCTAGTAACACGAGCCTAGACGAGTTAAATGCCTTCTATGCTCACTTCGAGGCAAGCAACACTGAACAATGTGTGAGAGCACCAGCTGTTTCGGACGACTATGTGATCACGCTCTCTGTAGCCGATGTGAGTAAAACCTTTAAACAGGTTAACAGACAGATTACCAGGACGTGTACTCAGAGCATGCGCTGACCAGCTGGCAAGTGTCTTCACTGACATTTTCAAGCTCTCCCTGACCCAGTTTGTAATACCTACACTCTTAGAAAAAAGGGTTACAAAAGGTTTTTTTTCTGAGGGATAGGTTTCTACCAAGAACCATTTTGATCAGAATAACTGCTTTTTGGAAGACACAGGTTCTTTGTAAGGCAACGGGTTCTACCTAGAACCTTTAACATCCTAAGAACCGTTTTTGGAAGAAAGGGTTCTTTGATGATTCTTTGGAAGACAAGAAGCCTTCTACATAGAACCATATATCATATTTCCCAGCATTCTCTATTGTTTGTTTTACTATAATATCTGTATTGTGCATGTATATTGACTGGATGATATTGACTGGATGACATTTTATGCTACACAAAGATAAATAACATACAGTTTTCTAAACTAATCCAACTGTTAATGACTGGATTTATTGCACCTGTTTCAGAGATGATTATTCCAGTTTAGATGATTGAGGTAGTCTCAGTATTCAAATCTTCCTTACCGTGGCAGTCTTTCTGAATGCAGGTTGCGGGTGATTAAAACATTCCATTTGTTGGATATCGTAACTGGGTGGATTCCAATAGGAATTACACAGCACTTTGCAAGCCACTATTATGTGACTTGCAGGCCTGGTGTGACCTGTAAACCAGGATATTTCTAACACCCCTGTGTTAGGGTATAACCTGTCCCTCAAAGAAAGGTCTTATGCTATATGTAATTACATTTTAAATGATAATAAGGCTGGTGGAACCGTTCATAGAGGGTTCTAGGGAGAACACTCCAAAGATAAAATGGTTCTAACACCATCATTAAGTTTGCCAACGACACGACGATGTCAGGTCTGATCACCGATGACGATGAGACAGCCTACAGGGTGGTGCCAAGACAACAACCTCTCCCTCAACGTCAGTACGCCAAAAGAGCTGATTGTGGACTAGAGGTCAACCGATTATGCTTTTTCAGCTCCGATACTGATACCGATTATTGGAGGACATAAAAAGATGATACCGATTTATCGGACGATTTTTATATATTTTATATATATTTGTAATAATGACAATTACAACAATACTGAAATAACACTCTTATTTTAACTTAATATTATACATGAATAAAATCAATTTAGTCTCAAATAAATAATGACACATGTTCAATTTGGTTTAAATAATGCCAAAACAGTTTTAGGTTGTAGTTTTAGGTTGTAGTTATTATAGGAATTTATAGGACTATTTCTCTCTATACCATTTGTATTTCATATACCTTTGACTATTGGATGTTCTTATAAGCACTATAGGTTTGCCAGCCTAATCTCGGGAGTTGATATGCTTGAAGTCATAAACAGCGCTGTGCTTCAAGCATTGCGAAGAGCTGCTGGCAAATGCAGGAAAGTGCTGTTTGAATGAATGCTTATGAGCCTGCTACTGCTACATGTGTACTCAACTAGTGATTATGTTAAGATGTATTGTTTTTTATAAGATAAGTTTAATGCTAGATACCAACTTACCTTGGCTCCATGCTGCACTGGTGTAACAGGTGGTCAGCCTGCCGTGCAGTTTCCTCGTGGAATGCAATGTAATCGGCCATAATCGGCATCCAAAAATGCCGATTACCGATTGTTATGAAAACTTGAAATCGGCCCTAATTAATCGGCCATCCACATTAATGTAGAAACATATTTTATTCTTATTTACAATAAAAGTGACTCCAAAATGACACAATATAATATTTACCATTAATATCTATTGGGCACAAAATGATCTGGATCACAACCAAAACAAACAAAGCAAATACATCCTACAAATCCTACAAATGTGTAGTCACAAGCTTGATGTAGTCATTGCATGCTATGGGTATGGGACCAAATATGTACATTTTTACTACTTTAACACACATATAAGTGAATTTGTCCCAATACTTTTGTTCCCCTAAAATGGGGGGACTATATACAAAATGTGCTGAAATTTCTAAACAGTTCACCCGATATGTATAAAAATATCCTTAAATTAAAGCTGACAGTCTGCATTTCAATCCCATAGTCGTTGTATCATTTGCTGGAGTACAGAGCCCCAAAAATGTAATAAATTGTCAATACTTTTCGAGCTCACTGTATGTCCTTTGATCATAAATATGTATGTTTATGTGTGGTCTGACAAGCAATATTAGTGTTTCTCAGTGGGGAAATATTGGATGATATTGGACGGTAATATACGGTATGTCTGCATTACTATACAATATTATCAGCATAAACAGGGACCAGGATATCCCTCATCCATCAGGTATAATAAGTATTTGGGTTAATGATTAATAAAATATAATATAAAATGTTTATTTTTCCTAGAGGGAACGAGTCACTGGCCAATGTGGACTAGCAGAACACAGGCAATGTTTGAATTAATCTGTTTAAGAATGGCATTCAGTCCATTAAGTCTGTATTTCTTAGTGTCAAATTGCAGGTGAGCTTGCACTTAGATTAGTCATTATAATAATTTAATTTGGGGGGTGCTTATATTTGTCCAGTTACACACTTGTGGGTGGACACTTGTACAAGAGTGTAATGGATATGTGTTTCATTGCAAATCCCAACTCCCCCTGAGACACCTGCTGGTAGTGGGGTCATGACCAGGTTCACCATTGTCCAGCGCGCATGGAGCGATTGGGGTTAAGTGCCTTGCTCAAGGGCACAATGACAGATTTGTGTGTGTGGGTATGTGTGCACGTGCGCATGTGTGCATGTGTGTTACTTGATAGTTGATAATGCAACCAAACTGACAACAGTGAACTAGGCTAGGTCAAACAACTGAAACCAGATCCAGGTACTTTTTTTCTTTTCCATGATATGTCCAGGCCAGGCAGTGCTGCTGAAATGTGATGCATTATCATCAAATTAATGTAACATCCCAGGCAGCCTCCAGGTAAACAACGCACTGCGGAGACCGAGTCTGCATCCCAAATGGCACCCTATTCCCTATACAGTAAACAACTTTTGACCAGAGCCTCAAATGTAGTGCACTATATAAGGAATAGGTTGCTATTTGGGATGCAACCAGACTGACTGACTGACTGTCCTACTAATTGAAAGGAAAATCATGAGCCAGGGATGGAGCTGATATATAGGCATTGTGGGGTTATTATCTCCTTCTGCTGAGAACACGCACAGGATCAGGGCCCCCCTGTCCATTTTATGATAGCCATAATGATCTGAAAGGCTAAACTGATCCTACATCAGCACTTCTACTCTGAGAGTGCACAGCGCAGAGCAGAGGATCAGACCATGAAAGGCCATCAAATCCCTGCATTGTCAATGACCATTATCAACGTTGTCTCAGGAATCCCCTAGTCGTGCCGCGGCACGATATCGATCCCCCGATTTTCTATTCAGAAGACACACGGTGTGGGCTGGAGCTCACCAATACCGCATTACCACAACAGGAAGCGGAGGAGGAGCACACATTCACCCACAGACATTAAGCCACATCTTGCTGATCAGTGGTCCATGATCCACGTCCTCACAGGGATACAGTGACCTGAGCTGCATCTTAGTAAGGAAGTCTTGCATGGCGAAGGTTAACTTAACCGATGCATACATGCAACATCAGCTTTTTAGACAACAGAATGTTTGTGCAAAGTAGTTTCTGATAAATGGCTCTTGACTAAAGGTAGCAGAAACTACATCAACGTCTATGACACCACACACTAACTGCTTCCAATTTAAAACCACAAATGTGGAGTCAAAGGAATTCATGTCGAATCTCAGTGTGATATTGTTGCAACATGAATCATATCACATGGCGTCTTAAGAGACGGTCTTTCAAAGGGTCAGTGGGCACGGTGAGGTTTGTTTAACAGGAAATAATTCATGTTTGCAGCCTAATAGAGGGGTGAAGGGGCTAGTCTAAAGAATGCCAAACCCCCCCCTTTAAACCCCGGGTCTAGAGAACAAAACAAAGACCATATGTCATAGTGCTGCTTCATGAATAAATCCTAGAAGGAAAATCCCAGGCCAGGGTCAAAGTCATCAGAGCTAACCGACTTCATGAATGAAACACATATTCGGAGGGATAACTCAAACTCAATGCAATCCAAATCATTTGGTCACTGTGTGTAATTTCTCATTGGTTGTAAACATTAAAAATGCAATAAAAAAACAGTGAAAATACCCTCTGCCGGTATCTGTGCAACACTGGTTTGATTAAAGAATGATTGCCCACCCCAGTAAGCAAAGTATTGTAAAGTTTATCAGGTTGCATGACAGCTATTCAATTACAGGAGACTCAAGACTGGCAAAATGGCATTCAAGAATCTTTACAAACAGACCACAAAAAATACCTCCCAAAAACATGAACAGTAAAAAGAATATAAAGCAAAATTCCTCTGCGGTCATCAAAAACATAAAATCATACATTCACTAATTAAAAATAATTACACTGAATCTGCAGCATCACATCTGTGTTATAAAACACATACCTATGTCAACTCTGTCATTTAAAAAAAAATGTAACCTTTATTTAACTAGGCAAGTCAGTTGAGAACAAATTCTTATTTACAATGACGGCCTACAAGGGCCAAACCCTGATGACGCTGGGCCAATTGTGCGCCACCCTATGGGACTCCCAATCACAGCCGGTTGTGATACAGTCTGGATATAAACACATATCTATGTCAACTCCGATATAAACAAATATCTATGTCAACTCCGTTATAAACACATATCTATGTCAACTCCAATATGAACACATATCTATGTCAACTCCGATATGAACACATATCTATGTCAACTCCGATATAAACACATATCTATGTCAACTCCGATATGAACACATATCTATGTCAACTCCGATATGAACACATATCTATGTCAACTCCGATATAAACACATATCTATGTCAACTCCGTTATAAACACATATCTATGTCAACTCCGATATGAACACATATCTATGTCAACTCCGATATAAACACATATCTATGTCAACTCCGATATAAACACATATCTATGTCAACTCCGATATAAACACATATCTATGTCAACTCCGATATAAACACATATCTATGTCAACTCCGATATGAACACATATCTATGTCAACTCCGATATGAACACATATCTATGTCAACTCCGATATAAACACATATCTATGTCAACTCTGATATGAACACATATCTATGTCAACTCCGATATAAACACATATCTATGTCAACTCCGATATGAACACATATCTATGTCAACTCCGATATAAAAACATATCTATGTCAACTCCGATATGAACACATATCTATGTCAACTCCGATATAAACACATATCTATGTCAACTCTGATATGAACACATATCTATGTCAACTCTGTTATAAACACAAATCTATGTCAACTCCGAAATGAACACATATCTATGTCAACTCTGTTATAAACACAAATCTATGTCAACCCCGTTACAAAAGATGGAATATAAGACAGTCTGCGTAAATGCAGCATCTGTTGCATTATTAAAAACATGACAGTGCAAAGACCATAGCTAAACATAAATGATTTAACACATCAAAAACCACCACACCAGACTTTCCTCTCTGTCTCTTCTTTGAAGCCTAGCATTGAAATAATATAAATGTCCTATTACGACACTATAATAGTAATACAATAAGTAAAAATATATATCTGCAACAGTTTTGTGTGACAGCAGAACACATAAGAGGCAGCCTTAATTAATGCGTCTGCATGCTTCCCAACCGAAACAGTTCGGCAGAGTTTGTGCATATATTATGACTACATTTTGTGGCGTTTTTGTTCGTTTTGGACTTCGGCTAGGGTTTTTACGGCTGTTCGGGTACACAACATTTTTTCTGAAGGCAAGTCGAAGTTCGGAGACGAAGTCCACTCCCCTTCTTCAGTGATTGGTCAACAGTAGAAATTCTTCAATAAAGTCTTTGTTGTCATTCAACGGGGGACGACTTGTTTTCATGCACGTTTTTCATAGAAAAATACTGCACCAAACATGTTAGTTAGATGTCAAATTGCACGACTAAGATCTCTTCGGCAAAAACTGCAAAATTTATGACAGATTCCTTGTGTTATCTCAGATTAATTATGACTATTTTGAGGAAGAGGAATTGTTTTTCAAGCGAATGTCTTTTAAGGGAGGATGCAAGCACACTCCTTCAGTTTGACTAGCACTATTCGGCTAGGCACCAGCCGACCTGAAGCATGCTGACGCCTTTAAGCCTTATCAACAAAAAGAGCATAAACTGAGAATATAAATGAATATGAAATCTTTGCCATACCTGCAGTTAGGTGGTGGATCTAGAGTGATCTCAGCGAGCTCCTTCTGGATTCTGTGGAAGAGAAATGAGACATGTGCTGAAGCTGTGAGAAGAGGGCTGTGAGAGGAGAATGCACAGCACTACACTGGAGGGATGAACAATACACACACTAAAAACACTTTGAAGTCAACAGACTTGTTTCTATCGTGGTCTTTGCTGTCAGAGAGAGAGAGAAATGAGAGAGGAAAAGAGAAGCTGTGAGAAGAGAAGAGAGTTTACAGCTCGAGACTAGAGATTTACACTGCCCTCTACCAGCGATGCTCTAACTGCACGCCCCCCCCCCCTCTCTCTCCGCTCAGCACAGCTAACATGGCTGCTTCCTCTTTGTTCTCCCAGGCAGAACCCGAAGCCCAGAACAGCAAAACTTTCTCTCCTTCGTTGCTCCCTGTCCGTTTACCCCAAAACAACCCTCTCACCCCCAGCACAAAGCTAGCCCCCTCACCTACCATCCCGCCACTCATCCACCCATTCCAGTCACTTTTAGCACAAAATATTTTCTTTTAAAGCTTATATGCAAATGAGGTAGAGAGGGAGAGGGAGGGGGGAGGACCTTGGGTATATTTGACAGGGCCTTTAAACAGAGAGCTGAGTAGAGTGCTGTTACTAAAGCATTATTAACGGTGTGTAAGGGAGAAAAGGGGAGGATTTTGACATACTTGCCACTCAATACATTTGTTTTCTCATCTACTGTTAGTACTTGATACATTTTTTAAGACTATCGTGTAGACAAGTCAGTTTCTTTTTGAAGCTCAGATAAAATTGCATGCAACTGCTTTATATTTATTAGTTGGACGTTAAAGTGATCATTCTCCTCTTACCAACACTAAATATAGTTGCATAGGCCTAATAAGAGGAATAGGACATTTGTCATAAACATATTTTTGACCATTTTCTCCTCAAACTTAGAAACAGTTTTCTACAACCAAACAAACACAGGTTGCAACACAGGAAAGACATCAACTGTGAGCGTGAAAATACCTATTTTACGATACTCAACCATCACAAGTATGTGAACTCAAAACAATTTATCCTCAGATACGCTAAGTTAGATGTGAAGAAGTAATATTAAGTCCTGCTCTGCTCCTGTAGCCTAACTTGACAAACGATGCATATCCAGCGACAATAGACCAATTAACCAAATAAAGGCATTACTATGATAATGTACTTGCATGGCTTTAGTTTTTAACAATCTTATTTGGCACAGGAAAAACAATAATTCAAAAATAAATATCTCTCCTTTGTGTCTCAAAGGATTAAAGCATTATAAATGAACCATAAATCATTCATTAGGCTACTCAGTTGAACAGAAGGATCATGTAGACTACAGTATCCCTGATTGTAAGAATACGGTGATTCTGATAATGAAGACATTACCTTTTAGCACTAGTGGACAACTTGGCGGTAGTCTTGCTGGATAATTTGGTGGGTTTCTTCTGTTGCTGAGGAGGTGTGGGGGGCTGCTGTTTTCTCTCCTCCGCCTCCTCCGGCTCCGGCACCGCCGGGTCTCTCTGGTCCGCATCAGAACTACCACTGCTGGTGCTTGGACTCTCGTCATCTGACCGCCCCTGTCTTTCACTGGACATTTTGATTCCCCCTAAAAACAAAAGACAGAAAAGTTATCAAACTGATCAATGCAATATAGGCTAGCATCTATAGACATATAGCCTTTCACTGGACATATATTTCCCCCATAAAGAAGAAAAGATAGACACTTTTTAATTGGATCTATCAATGGGATACATACATACAGAGAGAGAGATGCTGCTCATCAGACAGGTAGGTTATCATACCTCAACTTTACATAATTCTCTGGACTGGTAGACCCCTATGTGGGTTGGTCTTTGGTTCGTAGCCTACATTAGTATTCATTTCTCAGAGTCGGTGTCCTGCTGTCGACTTACATGGTTGGATGTTGAACATTACCGTCTATTCATCAAAAGTTGTTTATAAACAATAGCTATAGACTATTTATAAATAAAATCCATTAGAGTACTTAATTAAAATTCGTGTCATTTTGAAGGACAAACGATGTTCACGATGTTTCCATAATGGTCACACCACACGCCTATAGCAAGCTAGATGGTTAGATAAGGAGCACCAAATCATTCCATTAGCTCGGTCCAATTGGCTTTGAATAATCCCCCCCACAGAACCGTAACACGAGTGCAAATATTGTTAGGCTACATTATCGCAGCTCATTTGTAGCCTTGTCGTTAATAAAAGCAGGCTCGGATTCAGTCATTGTGACTACTGACTAACGTTACTAGGCTACCTTCGTTTTGTGGTGAGATTCCCGAAGGCTGTATCTGTCAAAAGCCAAGCAATAGGGGAAAACAACACAGAACACTCAAACAGCATACAGTCACCAGCGCACGAATATTGGTTGGGAGAATGCGAATGAAGAGCTGCAGGGAAAACATAATTGCACCTATTTGCAGTAAGGGGGGCTCGCAAGGCATGCAGGCGAGCTAAATAAAACACAGCATGTTTCTCTCACTTTAGGAGAACATTAATCGTATATACCCGACGAATATGAGCATATTGATTATAAGTCATTTGACGCATTCTAAGGAACGATAAATGGTTCGAATCCGACCTTAGAATCCTTTGTAGAACGGAGAGGTTTGTTATGGTAGGAGACACTCCAGTATCAGCATGGTGTACCAACTGATGCATGAAGTCAGTTCCGAGCAAGCTCCCTCTAACACGACAGCGCTGAAAACACCAAATAAGGACGATCTTTCTCCGCCTAACCTAGACTCTCCCGGATCATTGGAGCTTCTTCTTTACCTTTGGCGTGGTCTCGTCTTGATCTGAGACGGGTAGGAGCGTTAAAAATCCGGTGGAAATGGAGCCGGGAAGACGACAAGCTCCGGCCAAGCTGTGGACATTGGAGAATCGGAAGGAAAGGAGATGCTGCAGTACTGGCTTGGAATCCAGGTGGCGCTGGATAGCGAGTGAGTCAATCGTTGCTTTGGGTCCATTGAGTCAAGGGGTTCGTTTTCACTCTCGCTTCCAAATGATGGTCATGGAGCAAACGGCACGAAATCAACTGGCTGTCACTTCTTGCAGTCCTCTGATATTCGTTTGAGTAAGGGAGCACATGTAGGACTATTGTTGTTTTGGAGATTCTAAACAGCAGAGGGGAATTACATAACACAGGTTGGAACGATGCTTGGTATGTTATTATTTACTACAGTTGAATAATTGCCTTGTGAAAGTTTGCTGTGATTTTTGCCTCGACTGCAGCTATTCATGGAACGGGAGAAGGGATACATTGTAAATAAACAAGGCTGTAATAGTATATCTTTGGAAAAAATTGAAAGTTGCCAAATACTTGTCAATTTATTACATATATAGGCCAAAAGCCTAATGTAATTGTGTTCTATCATGGAACATGCATCTATTTTACATGAAATGTTAATAATTAATAGAATATAGTATCATCATAGAATTAATTTAAAATGTTCATCATAATTGGAGAACTGATTTTATTTGAAGTGGCATTTGAATAGGCTACTGTAGGTACAGTTCTATTGACTGTTTACAGCACTTTATCATTGACCCATTCATTCAGAGACAAAGGAAGCACCTATGGTTATCTGTGTGATATAGTAAACTGTTGCTGGGTCTTGAACAGGCTCTGTCTCCAAGGCCAGGTCACACAGTTGTAGTTTGAGTTATGTCAAGGTTGAGGGCAGAAGCATGAAAGAATAGCCAACAACCTCAAACATTGGAATTGATTTGTGAATACCTCTCTGCACTACACACATACACACATTCAAATGAATGCCATGATGACAGCTTGGTTAAACTAAACAAATAAAAGGGGGCTCCAGGGTGTCAGGTGTCAACATGAAGAACGCAGGAGTCAGAAATAAGTCACACACTGTCATGGCAGGCTGGAATGTGCAGTTGTCAGCCTCTCACTCACAGGGAAGAGAGGTGAAATCAGCAAATGTTGCGACTTCCGCAGCTCCCATAGGATGCATGTGCAAACAGGAGGAAGAGCTGCAACTCTTGACACGTGGCAGATAAACAGATAGTTGATTGCTAGAGGGGGAAAACACATTATCAGTGAATGATTTGCTAAGTACATGTCATGCCATTGTAATTACAAGATAGTAGACAAAAATGATACAATTGCTCAGTGTAGGCTTCAGTATCAGCTGCAACACACTTTGATGGCTCCTTCTCAGAATCTTTGATGGCTCCTTCTCAGAATCTGGAGGGGAAATGAGAATGGAAAGATTGTTTGGTTTGGCTGTGTGGCTAGAGTTGGCTAGCGCTCCCCATGTCTCTCTCCCCTGAGAGAGGAGAGGAGAGCAAGTGTCTGACGTCTGGGCCTTATCGTGTGTTACAGCGCACTGACAACAGGGAAAGAAAAGGGAAACAGAGCTGCATGTATTCCTCCTTTCCTATTGATGTCATAAAAGTGAAATACAAGGCTCAACTTACCCATGATATGAATCAGATGTACAGTATGGAGAGAAATCTAGAGCATAGAATAGAATTAACAGACGGTTACATTAGGAGTAGATCATGGTCCTCTGTAGCTCAGTTAATATTCTGAGATGGCACTGTACTGTACGGCTGCCGTTTTGTAAGCTCCGACCCAACTTTGCTATTTTGTGATTCTTTTGCCGTTTATTTTTTATTTTATTTTCACAAACTGTATCCGCTATTTCTTATAACCAACAATAACTTTAACAATAACTCGGCAGTTACTTACCTTAATTCTGGCTTCAATTTGAATCATCTGCCCTGTATTCTTTCTGTCATTTTGACCCAATTTTGGGGGTTTCCAAGTGGAAACTGCAGGAGTCCTGCCGAGGTTAAGGCAAAGGGAAAACCTGCCATCTCTTCCTTCCATTCTACTGGCCAGTCACTTGATAATAAGAAGGATGACCTCCGATCGCGGATTTGCAACCAACGGGACTCTGGTAACTGCAACCTCTGCTTTTCTGAAACATGGCTTTCGGACAAGATATCCCCCATGGCTATCCAACTCTACGGATTCTCCATTCACCGAGCGGACAGGACAGTGGAGTCAGGGAAATCGAGAGGGGAAGGGGTTTGCCTCTTCAACAACAACAAATGGTGTGCCGACTTGAGCGCAGTGGAAGTCTTGACCCATTGTTCACCCATCTTGGAATACCTGATGGTAAAAAGCCGACCCTTCTACCTCCCGAGTGAGTTCTCAGCTCAGCCTTTTCAGCTTTTCGTAACGGTTGTATGCATACCACCTCAGGAAAAGAAAAATAACAAGCTGACACTTAACAAACTGAAAAAGGCTATACACAAGCAACTTCCATCAACACGTCTCCTTCGCCACTAGGGGCGATAAAGTCCTAGACCACTGTTACTCCACCCACAAGCAAGCATACAAGGCCCTCCCTTGTCCCCCATTCGGCAAATCAGATCATGACTCCAAACTCCTGTTTACAAGCAGAAGCAGGAAGTACCCGGGACTTGCTCCATTGAGAAATGGTCATCAGAATCAGAGATTATGCTAAAGGACTGCTTTGCTTGCTCTGATTAGAATATGTTCCGAGACTCAGACAATAACATCAACGAGCTAACCACCTCCGTCACCGGCTTCATTGGGACATGCACAGGTGACGTTGTCCCCACTGTGAAGGTGACGTTGTCCCCACCCTGAGGCTATGGCCGAGGACAGGAACAAGTACAAGAAGTTCCACTATGACCTTCACAGAGTCATCAAACAAGCAAAAGAACAATACAGGAATAAAGAGGAATAATATTACACAGGCTCCGATGCACGTCACATGTGGCAAGGGCTTCAGTCAGTTACGGATAACAAAGGAAGACCCAGACATGATCGGCCCAATGATGCCTCTCTACCAGACAAATTCAGTGCATTTTATGGACGCTTCTACAATAAAACACAGTGCCATGCGTGAGGGCCACCACTGACCCAGAGAACTGAGTGATCTTAAGGCCGCGGGCTGGACGGTATTCTCAGAGCATGCGCAAAACAGCTGGCAGGCATATTCAGAGTCATTTCCAACCTCTCCTTATCCCAGTCTGTAATCCCCACATGTCTTAAGCTGACCACCATCACATGTTCCCAAGAACTCTAAGGCTTAATGCCGAAATGACTACCACCCTGTAGCACTCATATCTGTAATCATGAAGTGTTATGAAAGGCTTGTTATGGCACATCATCATCTCCATCATCCCAGACACCCTGGACCCACTCCAATTTCCATACCGTCCCAACAGATCTATACAGTGCCTTCAGAAGGTATTCAGACCCCTCGACTTTTTCCACATTTTGTTACGTTAGAGCATTATTCTAAAATGCATGAATTTTTTTTTCCCCCTCATCAATCTACACATAATACCCCATAATGACAAATCAAAAACAGGCTTTTAGAATTTTTTTCTAATTTATGTCAAATAAAAAACTGAAATATTACATTTACGTAAGTATTCAGACCCTTGACAGCAATTACAGCCTCGAGTGTTCTTGGGTATGACGCTACAAGGTTGGCACACCTGTATTTGGGGAGTTCCTTCCATTCTTCTCTGCGTATCCTCTCAAGCCCTGTCAGGTTGGATGGGGAGCGTTGCTGCACAGCTATTTTCATTGTCCTGTTGGAAGGTGAACCTTCACCCCAGTCTGAGCTCCTGAGCCCTCTGGAGCAGGTTTTCATCAAGGATCTCTCTGTAATTTGCTCTGTTCATCTTTCCCTCAAACCTGACTAGTCTCCCGGTCCCTGCCGCTGAAAACATCACCACGCATGTTGCTGCCACCACCATGCTTCACCGTAGGGATGGTGCCAGGATCCCTACAGGATCCCTGCAGAAATGATTTCCTTCGACTTCATGGCTTGGTTTTTGCTCTGACAAGCACTGTCAACTTTGGGACCTTATATAGACAGGAGTGTGCCTTTCCATATCATGTCCACTCAATTGAATTTACCACAGATGGACTCCAATCAAGTTGTAGAAATATTTTAAGGATGACCAATGCAAACAGGATGCACCTGATCTCAAATTCTTGTCTCATAGCAAAGGGTGTGAATACTTATGTAAATAAGGTATTTCTGTTTTTTGTTTTTAATACATTTGCTAAAATGTCTAAAAAGCAGTTTTTGCTGTGTGTAGGTTGCTGAGGAAATTGTTTTATTTAATAATAATAATAATAAGGCTGTAATGTAACAAAATGTGGAAAAAGTCAAGAGGTCTGAATACTTTCCGAAGTTACTGTATGTGAGAATGATGATCATTGACTACAGCTCAGTGTTCAACACCATTGTCCCCTCCAAACTTGTCACCAAGTTCAGGACCCTGGGACTGAACACCTCCCTTTGCAATTGGATCCTGGACTTCATGACGGGCTGACCCCAGGTGGTGAGGGTGACCCACACTGACCCTCAACACGGGGGCACCACAGGTGTGTGTGCATGCATAGTCCCCTTCTGTACACCTATGACTGCGTGGCTACGCATGACTCGAATACCATCATCAAGTTTGCTGATGACACGATGGTGGTAGACCTACAGGGAGGAGGTCAGTGACCTGGCAGTGTGGTGCCGGGACAATAACCTCTCCCTCAATGTCAGTAAAAAAGGAGCTGATCATGGACTACAGAAAATGGGGGGCGAGCACGCCCCCCCAGCCACATCAACGGGGCTGCAGTGGAGTGGGTCAAGAGCTTCAAGTTCCTCTGTTTCAAAATCATTAAGGACTTCAAATGGTCCACACAGACACACACAGTTGTGAAGAAGGTGCGACTGCGCCTCTTCCCCCTCAGGAGGTTGAAATCATTTTGTATGGGCCGCCAAATCCTCAAAAAGTCCTACAGCTGCACCATTAAGAGTATCTTGACTGGCTGCATCATTGCTTGGTATGCTTGGTAACAGAACTGCCCTCAATCGCATGGCCCTACAGAAGATGGTGCGGACAGCACAGTACATCACTGGGGCCGAGCTCCCTGCCATCCAGGACTTCTATATCAGACAGTGTGAAAGGAAGTCCCAATTTTATTTTTTAGAAATTTCAGCCACCCAAGCCATAGACTGTTCGCTCTGCTTCTTCACAGCAAGCGGTACAGGTGCATCAAGTCTGACACCAACAGGCTCCTGAACAGCTTCTATGCCCAAACCATAAGACTTCTAAATAGCTAACAAAATGAAATGCTTACATTTTATTTTATTTTTTTGCCCTGTCTCTGTGCAAGACTCCACACACACACACACACACACACACACACACACACACACACACACACACACACACACACACACACACACACACACACACACACACACACACACACACACACACACACACACACACACACACACAATGAATTTGCTCATGCACATACTGTATAACATGCACACATTTACACTGACTCTACACACACTCACACACACTCACAAGCAATCATCATACACACTGCTGCTGCTCTGTTTATCATATATCCTAATGCCTAGTCACCTAGTCACGTATCTACCTCCATCGCTAGAGTATCACTACAGTATCTCTGCACATTGTAAATATGGTATTGAATCTGGCCATGTATATAGTATGCTTACTTACTTCTCGTGTTCTTCTTATTTCTTATTTTTATTTTTTGTTTTTTTTCTACCTTATGTTACTTTGATTACTACATTGATATTGATGGCTGCATTGTTGGGTTTAGAGCTTGCATAAAGGCATTTCACTACACATGACATTACAGTTTTTTTTCGATTGCTTAACGACAGTGGGCACAACTGGAGTCACATGTGCAAAACTCTAACTACAGTCTGCACTACCAACAGTCACCTGAGCTAAACAGTTCACATCACCTGCAAAACTCATTCCAAGCAACACAACTCTTAACACATGGCTCAAAACACGCTCAGTGCAGCCAAACACTATGCACAACCCTCACTGAGATAACACACACTGTCACTCAGAACACTGAGAGTAAAAACACTAGCATCAAACACCAATACAGAAAATACAAACTCTTCATCTTTACAGTTTGAACAATTTCAGTGACTTCATACAAAGTAATATTTTCTTCAAAGAAAAGAGCGACATTCTTTCACATGATTTATTAAAATTTTTAGAACATAACAATTCTTTAAGGTAAATGAAAATTAGCAGTTTGCTTCAATAGTCTGTAGTAATTTACGGAATTACAGTAATGAGAAAAAAAAGGTAGAAACTAAAAGTACATACTGTAATTCGAACAAATAATTGAGGGGCTAATCCTGCCTCTCTCTAGCATCAGGCCACAGGTTTTCTTCAACATCACATCTAATGTTTTCTCTTGCCATGCACCTGGGGAAGAACATTCTGGAGTGCCTTATCCATCCCTGGCAGTCCTCTGGACTCGTGTCCTCACATCCGGTACGCATGGCTTCCAAAAGAGACATTTGGTCATGTGGGTGGTGACCAAACACTTTCCACCTCCAGGCAGAGAAAAACTCCTCTATTGGGTTGAGGAAGGGTGAATATGCAGGCAGGTATACCTACCTATCGCCTACCTCCTCATGCCTTTTGCACACATTGTATATAGACTCCCCCCTTTGTTTTCTACTGTGTTATTGACTTGTTAATTGTTTATTCCATGTGTAACTCTGTGTTGTCTGCTCACACTGCTATGCTTTATCTTGGCCAGGTCGCAGTTGCAAATGAGAACTTGTTCTCAACTGGCCTACCTGGTTAAATAAAGGTGAAATAAATAAAAAATAAATAAAAAAAGGTACAAAACCATAAATCTGTGATGTGCTGCAAACCAATCTGTGACAGCTGCAGAGTGGTGAAAAGCAACGTTATCGCAAACTATGACAAAAACTTGGGGGTTTCTTACTGGCTCACCCTGTTCTGCTGGCACTAGCTGAACATAGAGCTGTTCTAGGAAAGCTATAAGCCTTTCTGTGTTGTATGGGCCAATGAGTGGTGTGTTGAGAAGCAAACCATCATTGGCCATTGCAGCACACATGGTGAAATTTCCCCCTTTGGCCTGGAACCTCCACAGCGGCCCTTTGACCTATAACATTCCTTCTTCTGCGCCGTGTTTTGGCAAGGTTAAATCCAGCTTCATCGATAAATACAAATGAATGTGGTCTTTCCAGTGCTTCCACCTCCATTACTCTCTGAAAAACAGTAAGTGCACAGTTTTACTGTAGAAATGCTAGTGTTTTTTTTTACTGTAAATATTTTGTATAGCTGTGTATGTAACCTCAGACGTCTTACCTGGACATATTGGTATCTTTGCTCTTTTACCCGTTCACTGTTTCTCTCGAACGGTACAGTGTATAACTGTTTCATTGTAACTTGGTGTTTCTTTAGGACTCGAGCAATAGTTGTTGTGCTGACAGAATTAACATTTTCAAATATATCATTATCAGCCAGCACTCTATCTTGAATCTCCTGCAGTTTTATTGCATTGTTGACAACAACCATGTCAACAATAGCATTTTCCTGTGCATCTGAAAATATTTTTCCTCTTCCCCTGTTGGAGGCAGCCTTTGGGTCCTGTTGTAAAAATATATTTTACAGTCAAACTTACTGTAATATATATCTGTGTAAATATTCTATAATTGCAATACAAAATAGATTCCTGTAATGTTTTCATTTACTGTAAGGATGTAAACTCTCACCTGTTTGCATGATGGAAAATTCGCATTACAGATGCCACTGTGGATCTTTGCAGATTGGGTTGCACCCTCAACCCTGCCTCTCTCAATGAGAGACCATGGTTCACGACATGGTCTATAAATGTAGCCCTTATTTCATCTGAAATAACAACTCTTTGTCTTCTTTGTCTTCCTCCACGCATCCGCCCTCTCCCTGCCACCCTTCTCCCTCCACGAACCCATCTTCCTTGTTCCATTTCCAAAATTAGTCTTTCTGAGCTCTACCTATATATACTGTAATATGTGTGTGTGTTCACTAACAAGTCTAAAACAAGACACCTGCTTAGCCTTTCAGCTGAAATTGCAATCAGCAGTGTTTGAAAGGCACAAGGCTGAAATCTATTCCGTTTTGAATGTATGGTTCACAGTTTTGACAGCAGTGTGTTAGCATTTGAACAAAGTGCTGTAAATCCACAGTGTTGTGCAGGTTGTGGTTAAAGTCATGGGATAAGTGTGTAGAGTTTTGAAAACTGTGTTCAAGCAATGAAAAACGAACTAGAGTTTGGTCCACATGAACTGCTGCTGTGCAGACTGTAGTTAGAGTTTTGCACATGTGACTCCAGTTGTGTCCACTGTCGTTTAGCAATCGAAAAAAACTGTAACTTGAGCATGGCACGTCCAACAACAGGATAGTGGTTTCAATTCCCAGAACCACCAATAAGTAAAAATGTATACACGCATGACTGTAATTCACTTCGGATAAAAGCGTCTGCTAAATAGCATATATATTATACACTACATAACCAATATTATGTGGGCAGCTGCTCATTGAACACCTCCTTCCAAAATTATGGCCATTAATATGGAGTTGGTCCCCCCTTTGCTGCTATAACAGCCTCCACTCTTCTGGGAATGCTTTCCTCTAGATGTTGAAACATCACTGCGGGGACTTGCTTCCATTCAGCCACAAGAGCATTAGTGAGGTCGGACACTGATGTTGGGTGATTAGGCCTGGCTCGCAGTCGGTGTCACCATTCATCCCAAAGGTGTTTGATGGGGTTGAGGTCAGGGCTCTGTGCAGGCTAGTCAAGCTCTTCAACACCAATCTCAACAAACCATTTCTGTATTGACCTCACTTTGTGCACGGGGCATTGTCATCTTGAAACAGGAATGTTTTTTCTCCAATCTGTTGCCACAAAGTTGGAAGCACAGAATCATCTAGAATGTCATTGTATGCTGTAGCGTTACGATTTCCCTTCACTGTGACTAAGGGGCCTTTATTTTTACTATTTTCCACATTGTAGAATAACAGTGAAGACATCAAAACTTTGAAATAACACATATGGAATCATGTAGGAACCAAAAAAGTGTTCAATATAATATACTTTATATTTCAGAATCTTCAAAGTAGCCACCCTTTTCCTTGATGGCAGCTTTGCAAACGCTTGGCGTTCTCTCAACCAGCTTCACCTGGAATGCTTTTCCAACAGTCTTGAAGGAGTTTCCACATATGCTGAGCACTTGTTGGCTGGGAATATGTGCAAGTTAATTATTCATGTATTTATTTACCCAGGAGGTAAGGAATGTCTTTGAATGAATCAGTAGGTCAACTGATAGTTATCTGCAAAGCTATCATCCGTGTACTGTCTAAATCCAACTTCCAGTGGATGTAACTGTTTTAGGGCTTAACTGAAGCCTTCAAGCTCCCTTTTCAAATGTATGCAAAGTAAAGGAACATTATACACCTGCATTTGACTAAAAGCTGCAGGATGTCCTTAATCACTCATCCATGATATGTGTAATAACAGTTAATTGGCGACTGAAAAATTCCTTATCATAACAGAGAGATACCACTCTACTGGTAGATACTGAGCAGATATTTCTGATCATAATCAGCGAACTGCATTTGTCAGACCATAAAATGCTATACTCAAGTGTTTCAAAGCCTTTGGTGTGCACGACAGGTAGATAGAATCAAGTAAATCATAACTAAACTGAGAGCTACTCTAAAGACAATTAGTTTGCATTTACAAGACAGCCAAAGTGATTCATTTGCCCACACACAAACACACACAGTTCCAAAACCACTATAAATAAATGTCCCGTACTTTGTGGCACTCACTTTGTGCTTTTAAAAGGTTAAATGAGAGTAAATTTAGGAATTGCCTGAACCCTAAAATGATTGTCCTGCTTTAATATTAATGAGTTCTTAATTAGACCATCAGCACACAGAAGCAGACGAAATGGACATTAATATTTAATCACACATAGTTCTCTCTCTCTCACACACAGATCTCTCTCTCTCTCACATACACATATCACTTGCTCACAGATCTCTCTCTCTCTTTTCATCCATCCATTCCAGGGAAACAGCTACAGTAGACAGGGCAGAGATTCACAACAAGCACTTCAAGTGCATACAAACAGACTGCATCTGGACTGGAACATTGCTCTTCAAAACCCAACATCCACTTCTTGTGCTGTCTGTATGTATTTTGGTTGGAAGTGGTATGTCCCAAGGTAGGACCTAGTGTGTGTTAGTTTTTTTGAATCATATTTACTAAGAGTGTTTGTGTATCGGGGATGTCTATATTTGAAGTTAGTTTATTGAGCCACTTAAGCTTTCCCCTCTCTTTTAACTTTGTTATGGAAGGGAAAACCAAGCATGAGCTGCCTCTGTATAAAGAATATGAGTCAGCAAGGTCAGACACTCAGAGAGCAGGAAGTGTATCTTCCATCTTTTTGAAGGTTCCCTCTGTCGAGTACCGAGTGTAGATAGAGCCATGAGCATTAGTCTGGTATAGTGGAAGTGCTGCAGACTTCTGGCGCCGGCAGAGATGGCCGCCTCGCTTCGCGTTCCTAGGAAACTATACAGTATTTTGTTTTTTTATGTGTTATTTCTTACATTGTTACCCGAGGAAATCTTAGGTTTTATTACATACAGTTGGGAGGAACTATTGGATATAAGAGCAATGTCAACTCACCAACATTACGACCAGGAATATGACTTCCCTGAAGCGGATCCTCTGTTTGGCCACCACCCAGGACAATGGATCGGATCCCAGCCGGCGACCCAAAACAACGGCGACACAGAAGGGGCAGACGGAGCGGTCTTCTGGTCAGGCTCCGTAGACGGGCACATCGCTCACCGCTCCCGAGCATACTACTCGCCAATATCCAGTCTCTTGACAACAAGGTAGACGAAATCCGAGCAAGAGTTGCCTTCCAGAGAGACATCAGAGATTGTAACGTTCTTTGTTTCATGGAAACATGGCTCACTCGAGACACGCTATCGGAGTCGGTACAGACACCTGGTTTCTTCAGACATCGCGCCGACAGAAACAAGCATCTCTCTGGTAAGAAGAAGGCCGGGGGTGTATACATTATGATCAATGAGACGTGGTGTGATCATAACAACAAACATGAACTCAGGTCCTTTTGTTCACCTGATTTAGAATTCCTCACAATCAAATGCCGACAGCATTATCTACCAAGAGAATTCTCTTCGATCATAATCACAGTCGTGTATATTCCCCCCCAAGCAGACACATCGACGGCCCTGAAAGAACTTAATTCGACTCTATGTAAACTGGAAAGCACATATCCTGAGGCTGCATTTATTGTAGCTGGGGATTTTAACAAGGCTAATCTGAAAACAAGGCTCCCAGATTCTATCAGCATATCGATTGCGTGACCCGGGCTGGTAAAACCCTAGATCATTGTTATTCTAACCTCCGCGACGCATGTAAGGCTCTCCCTTGCCCTCCTTTCGGAAAAGCTAACCACAACTCCATTTTGTTGCTCCCAGCCTATAGACAGAAACTAGAACAGGAAGCACCCACGCTCAGGTCTGTTCAACTCTCGTCCTCAGAGCATGCGCAGACCAGCTGCCTGGTGTGTTTACTGACATATTCAATCGATCCTTATCCCAGTCTGCTGTTCCCACATGCTTCAAGAGAGGCCACCATTGTTGCTGTTCCCAAGAAAGCTAAGGTAACTGAGCTAAATGACTATCGCCCTGTAGCACTCACTTCAGTCATCATGAAATGCTTTGAGAGACTGGTCAAGGACCATATCACCTCCACCCTACCTGACACCCTAGACCCACTCCAATTTGCTTACCGGCCCAATAGGCCCATTTGCTTACCGGCCCAATCACACTGCACACTGCCCTAACCCATCTGGACAAGAGAAATACCTATGTAAGAATGCTGTTCATCGACTACAGCTCAGCATTTAACACCATGGGTCTCGACCCCGCCCTGTGCAACTGGGTCCTGGACTTCCTGATGGGCCGCCCCCAGGTGGTGAGGGTAGGTAACAACATCTCCACCCCGCTGATCCTCAACACTGGGGCCCCACAAGGGTGCGTTCTGAGCCCTCTCCTGTACTCCCTGTTCACCCACGACTGTGTGGCCATGCACGCCACCAACTAATCATCAGGTTTCAGATGACACTACAGTGGTAGGCCTACAGGGAGGAGGTGAGGGCCCTCGGAGTGTGGTGTCAGGAAAACAACCTCACACTCAATGTAAACAAAAAAAGGAGATGATCGTGGACTTCAGGAAACAGCAGAGGGAGCAGCCCCCTATCCACATTGACAGGACAGTAGTGGAGAGGGTGGAAAGCTTTAAGTTCCTCGGCGTACCCATCACAGACAAACTGAAATGGTCCACCCACACAGACAGCGTGGTGAAGAAGGTGCAGCAGAGTTTGAGACCCTTTTTTGGCTACTCTGTCTAAGCTTCTCTGTTGTTTATCTCCCTGTATGTAACTTCAAAGAATAATTCAAAAGCGAAAGGGCATTAGAAATCTGATGTCCATTTTTTAAGAAGAGAGAAGCCTCCATTCCTCAAGGAAGTGCTCCTGCTTCTCCTGGATCTAGAGGCTGAAACACCACATTGGTAGATACAGACTCCTAGACATGACACTCCGCCGTGTCAGAGGCTCCATGCAGCCAAAGATAACACCCGCAGAAGAACATTGTGTAATCTGATGTTGTTTTCTCTCTCTGGTGTGGTTGTAGAGGAAGTAATATTTTCCTCACACTGATATTTAACTCCCGGTGAGACATGGAAGGCAGGCACCTCGCTAACCAAGTTATGGGCTGTAACTTATCCAGAGACAAAGTTGCAACCAAAATGGCAATCTATCCCTATATAGTGCACTACTTTTGACCACACTCTGGTCAAAGTGGTGCAGTATATAGGGACTAGGGTTCCATTTGGGAAAGACATTAAATGCAGTATTGTAGAGGACTGCCACCCAATGTTCTCATACTGGCTAGAGCAGTAGAGCTATTTGTTTTCACTGTAGCTGAGATTTAATCAGGTTTACTCTGTGGGAAAAGAACAGTTGGTAGACAAGATTATAGTATTTCCTTAAGAGTATGGTCCAGTTATTTCATTATAAGGTGTTACCCCTGATGTCTTTGTGGATGTTTCCCATATGGTTCTTATCAAGTTAAATGCTGTATTTTGAAAGAAAAGGCTTGGTGTGTTTTTGCTGCATCTGGCTATTAGATAACTGATCTGATTTCTTTATTCAGAATTTCTAGTCTTCATTTCTTTGCTCATTGACAAGTTATAGCATGCATCTAGTTTTGTTTGAATGGCTTCTGAAATTCTACCTGCCTCACACAATTATATACACTGCTCAAAAAAACAAAGGGAACACTAAAATAACACATCCTAGATCTGAATGAATGAAATATTCTTATGAAATACTTTTTTCTTGACATACAGTGCCTTGCGAAAGTATTCGGCCCCCTTGAACTTTGCGACCTTTTGCCACATTTCAGGCTTCAAACATAAAGATATAAAACTGTATTTTTTTGTGAAGAATCAACAACAAGTGGGACACAATCATGAAGTGGAACGACATTTATTGGATATTTCAAACTTTTTTAACAAATCAAAAACTGAAAAATTGGGCGTGCAAAATGATTCAGCCCCCTTAAGTTAATACTTTGTAGCGCCACCTTTTGCTGCGATTACAGCTGTAAGTCGCTTGGGGTATGTCTCTATCAGTTTTGCACATCGAGAGACTGAAATTGTTTTCCCATTCCTCCTTGCAAAACAGCTCGAGCTCAGTGAGGTTGGATGGAGAGCATTTGTGAACAGCAGTTTTCAGTTCTTTCCACAGATTCTGGATTGGATTCAGGTCTGGACTTTGACTTGGCCATTCTAACACCTGGATATGTTTATTTTTGAACCATTCCATTGTAGATTTTGCTTTATGTTTTGGATCATTTTCTTGTTGGAAGACAAATCTCCGTCCTAGTCTCAGGTCTTTTGCAGACTCCATCAGGTTTTCTTCCAGAATGGTCCTGTATTTGGCTCCATCCATCTTCCCATCAATTTTAACCATCTTCCCTGTCCCTGCTGAAGAAAAGCATGCCCAAACCATGATGCTGCCACCACCATGTTTGACAGTGGGGATGGTGTGTTCAGGGTGATGAGCTGTGTTGCTTTTACGCCAAACATAACGTTTTGCATTGTTGCCAAAAAGTTCAATTTTGGTTTCATCTGACCAGAGCACCTTCTTCCACATGTTTGGTGTGTCTCCCAGGTGGCTTGTGGCAAACTTTAAACAACACTTTTTATGGATATCTTTAAGAAATGGCTTTCTTCTTGCCACTCTTCCATAAAGGCCAGATTTGTGCAATATACGACTGATTGTTGTCCTATGGACAGAGTCTCCCACCTCAGCTGTAGATCTCTGCAGTTCATCCAGAGTGATCATGTGCCTCTTGGCTGCATCTCTGATCAGTCTTCTCCTTGTATGAGCTGAAAGTTTAGAGGGACGGCCAGGTCTTGGTAGATTTGCAGTGGTCTGATACTCCTTCCATTTCAATATTATCGCTTGCACAGTGCTCCTTGGGATGTTTAAAGCTTGGGAAGTCTTTTTGTATCCAAATCCGGCTTTAAACTTCTTCATAATCCAAATCCGGCTTTAAACTTCTTCATAACAGTATCTCGGACCTGCCTGGTGTGTTCCTTGTTCTTCATGATGCTCTCTGCGCTTTTAACGGACCTCTGAGACTATCACAGTGCAGGTGCATTTATACGGAGACTTGATTACACACAGGTGGATTGTATTTATCATCATTAGTCATTTAGGTCAACATTGGATCATTCAGAGATCCTCACTGAACTTCTGGAGAGAGTTTGCTACACTGAAAGTAAAGGGGCTGAATAATTTTGCACGCCCAATTTTTCAGTTTTTGATTTGTTAAAAAAGTTTGAAATATCCAATAAATGTTGTTCCACTTCATGATTGTGTCCCACTTGTTGTTGATTCTTCACAAAAAAATACAGTTTTATATCTTTATGTTTGAAGCACGAAATGTGGCAAAAGGTCGCAAAGTTCAAGGGGGCCGAATACTTTCGCAAGGCACTGTAGTTAAATGTGCTGACAACAAAATCACACAAAAATGATCAATGGAAATTAAATTTATCAACCCATGGAGGTCTGGATTTGGAGTCACACTGGAGTCACACCCAAAAGTGGAAAGCCATACTACAGGCTGATACAACTTTGATGTAATGTCCTTAAAACAAGTCAAAATGAGGCTCAGTAGTGTGTGTGGCCTCCACGTGCCTGTATGACCTCCCTACAACGCCTGGGCATGCTCCTGATGAGGTGGCGGATGGTCTCCTGAGGGATCTCCTCCCAGACCTGAACTAAAGCATCTACCAACTCCTGGACAGTCTGTGGTGCAACGTGGCGTTGGTGGATGGAGCGAGACATGATGTCCCAGATGTGCTCAATTGGATTCAGGTCTGGGGAACGGGCGGGCCAGTCCATAGCATCAATGCCTTCCTCTTGCAGGAACTGCTGACACACTCCAGCCACATGAGGCCTAGCATTGTCTTGCATTAGGAGGAACCCAGGGTCAACCGCACCAGCATATGGTCTCACAAGGGGTCTGAGGATCTCATCCCGGTACCTAATGGCAGTCAGGCTACCTCTGGTGAGCACATGGAGGGCTGTGTGGCCCCCCAAAGAAATGCCACCCCACACCATGACTGACCCACCGCCAAACCGGTCATGCTGGAGGATGTTGCAGGCAGCAGAAAGTTCTCCACGGCGTCTCCAGACTCTGTCACGTCTGTCACATGTGCTCAGTGTGAACCTGCTTTCATCTGTGAAGAGCACAGGGCGCCAGTGACGAATTTGCCAATCTTGGTGTTCTCTGGCAAATGCCAAACGTCCTGCACGGTGTTGGGCTGTAAGCACAATCCCCACCTGTGGACGTCGGGCCCTCATACCACCCTCATGGAGTCTGTTTCTGACCGTTTGAGCAGACACATGCACATTTGTGGCCTGCTGGAGGTCATTTTGCAGGGCTCTGGCAGTGCTCCTCCTGCTCCTCCTTGCACAAAGGCGGCGGTAGCGGTCCTGCTGCTGGGTTGTTGCCCTCCTACGGCCTCCTCCACGTCTCCTGATGTACTGGCCTGTCTCCTGGTAGCGCCTCCATGCTCTGGACACTACGCTGACAGACACAGCAAACCTTCTTGCCACAGCTCGCATTGATGTGCCATCCTGGATGAGCTGCACTACCTGAGCTACTTGTGTGGGTTGTAGACTCCGTCTCATGCTACCACTAGAGTGAACGCACCGCCAGCATTCAAAAGTGACCAAAACATCAGCCAGGAAGCATAGGAACTGAGAAGTGGTCTGTGGTCACCACCTGCAGAACCACTCCTTTATTGGGGGTTTCTTGCTAATTGCCTATAATTTCCACCTGTTGTCTATTCCATTTGCACAACAGCATGTGAAATGTATTGTCAATCAGTGTTGCTTCCTAAGTGGACAGTTTGATTTCACAGAAGTGTGATTGACTTGGAGTTACATTGTGTTGTTTAAGTGTTCCCTTTATTTTTTTGAGCAGTGTACAAACAGCTCATCGTGACATTTCTTATAGATTGTTCTCTGCAATGGATTTTGTCAAAAGACAACAAATATTGACTTTGTTGTAATCCAATAGCACAAAGGTGGTCTAAAAGAAGTGGTCATAAGTTCATAGTTATGCTGTCTTTTGTGGGGGAGGTTATTGTGTGAATAACTCCTGACTGTGTATGTTCACTGATTGGTTTGTAGATTTAACATATCTGGAGACGTGCCAAAGGGAGGGCTCAGAGTGGATATACGCCCTCTTTGATCACAATGGTTCAATTCCAGATGACACTCTATTCCATATGTAATGCACTATACAGCTTGTCTGACGCATCGTGTGTGTGCAAGTGTGTGTGCCTGCGTGTGTATGTGTGTTTTTCTATCCATGGACCACTATGTAAAGTATGATCTTGACGACACTGGGCCACAGATACATGATTTTGCTCCGTTACAACAGTGTGATGATTAGAAGTGCTGCTCGGAGGGGGACAAACTGAATCTGTCAATTAATATCATTCATTCATTCATGAAACCTGAGGTGTATTACAACTTGCAGGTAAGGAAACATGAAACAAAGTCAGACCAAAAGACTCTGGAACTGAATGAGACAGTGACAAGGGGAAGGTGGTTCAACACACAGCATTTATGGGCAGGGTTATGTTCATTAGGGCACATTAGGGTTATTTAGAAAACAAAAATGTGTGTTTTTTATTGGATAAAGCCATCTAAACCCTCCTTGTTTCAGTCTGGAGCCGAGCGAACACAACTCTGGTCTTAATCGCTGTTGATTTATTAAACAGGATTGTGTTTTAGCTCCAATCTGCTCTCTGTTGACATAGATTAATATACAGTATAAAGCTGATGTACAGTACAAAGACCTCCTTTCAAGACTTACCCTCTTTCTCTCTCCCCCATCTTTCTCCCTTTCACCTTCACTCACTCCCATCTCCCTCTCTTTCCAATCTCTCTCTCTCTCTCTCTCTCCATTCAATTTCAATTCAATTCCATTTAAGGGGCTTTATTGGCTTGGGGACCATATGTTAACATTGCCAAAGGAAGTGAAATAGATAATAAATAAAAGCGAAATAAACAATAAAACATTAACAGCAAACATTATATTCACATTACACACTCTCTCTCAACCTCTCTCTCTCATGAGTAAACATTACACTCACAAAACTCTCTCAACCTCTCACTCCCATATCTCTCTCTCACTTCAAATTCAATTCAAGTTAAGGAGCTTTATTGACTTGGGGAATATATGTTTACATTGCCAAGGAAGTGAAATAGATAATAAACAAAAGTGAAATAAATAATAAAAAATGAACAGTCAACATTACTCACAAAACTCTCTCTCAACTTCTCTCTCAACCCCTCCCTCCCTCCCTCCCTCCCTCCCTCCCTCCCTCCCTCCCTCCCTCCCTCCCTCCCTCCCTCCCTCCCTCCCTCCCTCCCTCCCTCCCTCCCTCCCTCCCTCCCTCCCTCCCTCCCTCTGTCCATGTGTCCCAATTGTTCTCTGCCAGTATGATTACTACAGTGTATTTTGCATGTTAAATGTGATGCACTAATATCTCTCATTAATTATTGCTAGTGAAAGGGGGATTCGTGTGATTCCTCCTTCCTCTCTCTCCTCACTCTCTCTCTGTCTCTTTCTCTCTATTTTGCTGTCTCTCCCTCATTCTGTCTCTCTATTTCTCTCTCCCTCCCTCTTTATGACTCTCTCTGTCTCTCCCTCTCTATGTCTCTCCCTCTCTATGTCTCTCTCTGTCTCTCTCTGTCTCTCTATGTCTCTCTCTGTCTCTCTCTGTCTCTCTATGTCTCTCTCTGTCTCTCTCTGTCTCTCCCTCTCTAAGTCTCTCTCTGTCTCTCCCTCTCTGTCTCTCTCTGTCTCTCCCTCTCTAAGTCTCTGTCTCTCTCTCTCTGTCTCTCCCTCTCCCTCTCTATGTCTCTGTCTCTCTCTGTCTCTCACTCTGTCCAGGATCTCTGTCTCTCCCTCTCTGTCTCTCTCTCCCTCTCTATGTATCTCTCTCTCTATGTCTCTCTCTCTTCCTCTGTCTCTCTCTCTCCCTCTCTGTCTCTATGTCTCCCTCTCTAAGTCTCTCTCTGTCTCTCCCTCTCTATGTCTCTGTCTCTCTCTGTCTCTCTCTCTTCCTCTGTCTCTCTCTAAGTCTCTCTGTCTCTTTGTCTCTCTCTCTCTAAGTCTCTCTCTTTGTCTCTCTCTCTCTAAGTCTCTCTGTCTCTTTGTCTCTCTCTCTAAGTATCTCTCTAATTCTCTCTGTCTCTATGTCTTTCTCCCTAAGTCTCTCTCTATGTCTCTCTCTCTCTATCTCTCTCTATATGTCTCTATAAGGGCACATAGCAAGACCCAGATGCAGATGGTTCGAGTCTCTGATATTTATTATAATCCAAGGGGCAGGCAAGAAAATGGTCGTAGACAGGCAAAAGATCATAAACAAGGTCAGAGTCCAGGAGGTACAGAGTGACTGGCAAGTTCGAGGTCAGGGCAGGCAGTATGGTCAGGCAGGCGGGTTCAGAGACAAGGCAGGCAAGGGACAAAACCAGGAGGACTAGCACAAGAGAGATAAGAAAATGCAAGAGCACGTAAAAACACGCTGGTTGACTTGATAATACGACCTGGCAACAGACAAGCAGGGAACACCGGATTAAATACCCAGGGACTAATGGGGGAAACAGGTGACACCTGGAGGTGGGTGGAGACAATCACAAAGCCATGTGAAACAGATCAGGGCGTGACAGTCTCTCCCCCTCTATGTCTCTCTCTGTCTCTCCATGTTTCTCTGTCTCTCCCTCTCTATGTCTCTCTGTCTCTCCCTCTCTATATCTCTCCCCCTGTCTATCTCTTTCTTTCCTCTCTCTATTTCTCTCTCTCTCTCTCTCTCTCTCTTTCCTTCCTCTCTCTGTCTCTCTCTCTCTCTTTCCTTCCTCTCTCTGTCTCTCTCTCTCTTTCCTTCCTCTCTGTCTCTCTCTCTCTCTTTCCTTCCTCTCTCTGTCTCTCTCTCTTTTTCCTTCCTCTCTCTGTCTCTCTCTCTCTTTCAATTCCTTCCTCTTTCCTTCCTCTCTCTGTCTCTCTCTCTCTTTCATTCCTCTCTCTGTCTCTCTCTCTCTTTCCTTCCTCTCTCTGTCTCTCTCTCTTTCCTTCCTCTCTGTCTCTCTCTCTCTCTTTCCTTCCTCTCTCTGTCTCTCTCTCTTTTTCCTTCCTCTCTCTGTCTCTCTCTCTCTTTCCTTCCCCTCTCTGTCTCTCTCTCTTTCCTTCCTCTCTCTCTCTCTCTCTCTCTCTCTTTCCTTCCTCTCTCTGTCTCTCTCTCTCTTTCCTTCCTCTTTCTGTCTCTCTCTCTCTTTCAATTCCTTCCTCTTTCCTTCCTCTCTCTGTCTCTCTCTCTCTTTCATTCCTCTCTCTGTCTCTCTCTCTCTTTCCTTCCTCTCTCTCTCTCTCTCTTTCCTTCCTCTCTCTGTCTCTCTCTCTCTTTCATTCCTCTCTCTGTCTCTCTCTCTCTTTCCTTCCTCTCTCTCTCTCTCTCTCTTTCCTTCCTCTCTCTGTCGCTCTCTCTCTTTCCTTCCTCTCTCTCTCTCTCTCTCTCCTTCCTCTCTCTGTCTCTCTCTCTCTTTCCTTCCTCTCTCTCTCTCTCTCTTTCCTTCCCCTCTCTGTCTCTCTCTCTCTCTTTCCTTCCGCTCTCTGTCTCTGTCTCTCTCTTTCCTTCCTCTTTCTGTCTCTCTCTCTCTTTCCTTCCTCTCTCTGTCTCTATCTCTCTTTCCTTCCTCTCTCTCTCTCTCTCTCTCTCTCTCTCTCTCTCTCTCTCTCTTTCCTTCCTCTCTCTCTCTCTTTCCTTCCTCTCTTTGTCTCTCTCTCTCTTTCCTTCCTCTCTCTGTCTCTCTCTCTCTCTCTCTCTCTTTCCTTCCTCTCTCTCTCTCTCTCTCTCTCTTTCCTTCCTCTCTCTGTCTCTCTCTCTCTTTCCTTCCTCTCTCTCTCTCCCTCTCTTTCCTTCCTCTCTCTCTCTCTCTTTCCTTCCTCTCTCTCTCTTTCCTTCCTTCCTCTCTCTCTCTTTCCTTCCTCTCTCTCTCTCTCTCTCTCTCTCTCTCTCTCTCTCTCTCTCTCTCTCTCTTTCCTTCCTCTCTCTCTCTTTCCTTCCCCTCTCTCTCTTTCCTTCCTCTCTCTGTCTCTCTCTCTCTTTCCTTCCTCTCTCTGTCTCTCTCTCTCTATTTCCTTCCTCTCTCTGTCTCTCTGTCTCTTTCCTTCCTCTCTCTCTCTCTCTCTCTCTTTCCTTCCTCTCTCTCTCTCTCTCTCTTTCCTTCCTCTCTGTCTCTCTCTCTCTCTTTCCTTCCTCTCTCTGTCTCTCTCTCTTTTTCCTTCCTCTCTCTGTCTCTCTCTCTCTTTCAATTCCTTCCTCTTTCCTTCCTCTCTCTGTCTCTCTCTCTCTTTCATTCCTCTCTCTGTCGCTCTCTCTCTTTCCTTCCTCTCTCTCTCTCTCTCTCTCTCCTTCCTCTCTCTGTCTCTCTCTCTCTTTCCTTCCTCTCTCTCTCTCTCTTTCCTTCCCCTCTCTGTCTCTCTCTCTCTCTTTCCTTCCGCTCTCTGTCTCTGTCTCTCTCTTTCCTTCCTCTTTCTGTCTCTCTCTCTCTTTCCTTCCTCTCTCTGTCTCTATCTCTCTTTCCTTCCTCTCTCTCTCTCTCTCTCTCTCTTCTCTCTCTCTCTCTCTCTTTCCTTCCTCTCTCTCTCTCTTTCCTTCCTCTCTTTGTCTCTCTCTCTCTTTCCTTCCTCTCTCTGTCTCTCTCTCTCTCTCTTCTCTTTCCTTCCTCTCTCTCTCTCTCTCTCTCTCTTTCCTTCCTCTCTCTGTCTCTCTCTCTCTTTCCTTCCTCTCTCTCTCTCCCTCTCTTTCCTTCCTCTCTCTCTCTCTCTTTCTTCTCTCTCTCTCTTTCCTTCCTTCCTCTCTCTCTCTTTCCTTCCTCTCTCTCTCTCTCTCTCTCTCTCTCTCTCTCTCTCTCTCTCTTTCCTTCCCTCTCTCTCTTTCCTTCCCTCTCTCTCTTTCCTTCCTCTCTCTGTCTCTCTCTCTCTTTCCTTCCTCTCTCTGTCTCTCTCTCTCTATTTCCTTCCTCTCTCTGTCTCTCTGTCTCTTTCCTTCCTCTCTCTCTCTCTCTCTCTCTTTCCTTCCTCTCTCTCTCTCTCTCTCTTTCCTTCCTCTCTGTCTCTCTCTCTCTCTTTCCTTCCTCTCTCTGTCTCTCTCTCTTTTTCCTTCCTCTCTCTGTCTCTCTCTCTCTTTCAATTCCTTCCTCTTTCCTTCCTCTCTCTGTCTCTCTCTCTCTTTCATTCCTCTCTCTGTCTCTCTCTCTCTTTCCTTCCTCTCTCTGTCTCTCTCTCTTTCCTTCCTCTCTCTCTCTCTCTCTTCTTTCCTTCTCTCTCTTTCTCTCTCTCTC